>NC_067401.1:419607400-419867400 GCF_016432865.1 Antechinus flavipes | reverse complement strand
AAATTCAAAGGAACCAGAGAGAAATTAGCTTCATTCTGTAAGGACTAGAGGAGGGAAAGAGGAGGAAGATTAAGGAGGAAGAGTGTGGAAGATCACACACAGTGGGTGGGGGGTGGGGTGGGGGGTTAGAAAGCCAAACTGGGAGGTGAAGGAAGCATCAGGCTGCAGGTTAGGATAAAGGAGAGCCTCAGTGGAAGTTTAATGTCCTGAAAAAGCAGCTGTCCCAATCCTAGTGACTCCAGTCCCTTCCTCAGCTGTCTTTTCTCCTTGCCTCACTCCCCATCTCTATTCTGGTGTGACACCTCCTCCCCCTCTAGTAGCTTGCAGTTCTGTGGATGAGCCAGGGGAGGTATGCTGGGCTTCACGGTTCTGGGAATGACATTTGTGGTTCTGACTGGTGGGCTGTTCAGTGTGGCAGACTCGGACCTAGGCTGGGAGCATAAGCGGTCCTTGGTCCTCAGGGGGCAGCGGGCACCAGAAGGAGAACCTTGCTGGCTGGGGACTAGGGCCCGAAGACCCCGAGCTGCTCCCCTGCATCATCTTTTTGGGGTCTACCCTAGCAGAAGAGTGGACTACTTTCATCCCTACCCCATCAGGGAGCACAGAAGCCCCACTGTGGTAAATAGTAAGCCTGGCACTGAGGCAAGAGTTTCGAAGCATTTTCTTCGAGATGAAACTAAAAGGCAAACGAGAAGTCTGGCCACATTACTGAGTGGAAGTCGAGGCTGGGGAACTCTTGTCCCACAGACAGGGGACAGCCCCAGTGAGCAGGCTGATGACATTTATTTTGGGAATCGAGGCTTCTCAGAATCTCTGAGTGAGGCTGGGACCAGGGAAAGAGCTTCCATCGGCGCCAGAGCCCCCTCACACCCACCAGGACCAGAAGCATCATCCCAAAGAAAGGGCGAAGTGAGGGTCAGGCATCCGAGACAGGCTCAGGAGAAGAATGCAGAGAACTTGGGGGAAAACCCTAGCTGGGGAGGAGCAACCTTTAACTCCCAAGAAGGGATGCCTGTCCTGTACTTCTCTGGGAGGCGGGAACAGCTGCTGGTTCGCCCAGAGGTGATGGTTGAGATTCCCCGGGAAGCATTCACGGTTGAAGCCTGGATAAGACCAGAAGGAGGACAAAATAACCCAGCCATCATAGCAGGTAAGAGACCCTTTGCTTTCCCATGGTTCCAAGACCTCAGCTAGCTGGGGACTAGCTCTGCTCAGGTCTTGGTTGATCAGGGTGGAATCGCATAAAGAAAGATGGTTTTGTTGTCAGGCCTGGGTGCAAATCCTAACCAAAGTTTAACTAGGCAAAGTTTCACTCACACTTAGCTATCCGTGGGCCTCAGTTTCCTGATTTGTAAGATGAGGGAAAGTGGACTAGATGCTTTCTAAGGTTGATTCCATCTCCAAATTCTGTGCAATTGGAGGAACAAACTGGGATGAGGAAAGGGGGATGGAATATAACAAAAGCTAAGAATGGAGAAGGTTGGAGATAGGTGGGGAAGCTTTTATTCTTTCTGTTCAAGATGAGCCCATTATCTAATGATCTCTATGGCAATAATATGGCTGTAATTGCTTTAATCCATTGGGTTTCCCCAACTTTTTCTAAAAGTCCTTTCCTGTACTAGACTTTTCACTAAATTCTCTTGTGTTTTGAGAAAGAGAGAGAGAGAGAGAGAGAGAGAGAGAGAGAGAGAGAGAGAGAAGAGAGAGAGAGAGAGAGAGAGAGAGAGAGAGAGAGAGAGAGAGAGAGAGAGAGAGAGAGAGAAAGCATTCTTTGACTCTTGTTGGCTAGATTGATGAGGGATGGGTAGGGAGGTGGCAATCTCCAGGTTCCAGACAGTTTTCAAAGATAGAAGGACTATAGGAACTTCTCTGGAGAGCTGCATCCAGGGAATGGCAGAGATACTGGAGAGCAAGTTTTCTAACTATCACAACAGTGTTTCCCCTATTTTGGTACCTTTCTTTGAGCACCCTTGCACCTTGGCAGAAGGAGCCCTTCTTCAGCTCCTAAGCACGAGGTAACTAGCAGAGAGAGAGTAGATCCTAGAGGAAAGGCACACACTTGGAATAAGTTAATTGGGTTCAAGTATTATCTCTATTACCAACTGTGTGACTTCAAGCAAACTTGTCTGAATCTTTGCTCCTTCTTCTGTCAAACGGGATCCTATCAGTTGTAAAGTGAGGTTCTATAGATGGGGTGTGGGAAATGCATGTATAGTTTTACATTTTACAAATCATACCTGCTAAGTAGGTGATGGAAGGAAAGGTAGCTACAACACTTTCAATGAAAAACTGGCTTGACATTTTACTGCTTTCTATTTTATGATTCCCCCCATCCCAAAATAGGACCATAATTCTCAGAATGATCTTGGCCACATAGTAGACAATAAATACTTGATGAACTAAACTAGTAACTGTAATAGGGAGGTGTCTGAATCAAGAAGAAGAACCAAGAAGAAGGATTAGATATTAATCATTTCACAGATAAGAAACTAAGGCAACAATATCTTTTAGCTGTGTGACCTCAGTCCTGGATTCAGTTTCCTCCAGTCAAGTTGAGAGGAGTGGACTAAATGATCAGTTCATGAAATTCAGAGCCAGAAAGGATCTCAGTAGTGCAGACTCATTTTCAAGATGAGGAAACTGAGACCCAGAGAAGTTAAGTAACTTGCCAAGTATTGCATTCAGATTCCTTGACCCTCAAATCCCAGTATCTTTTTCACTATACCATTCAATCCTGTAACATTCAATATTTCTCTAGTCCTAAGAAGCTTGAGTGCTTTCCCAAAATCCCCAAGTAAGTCAGAAGAAAGATTGGTAATAGAATCCCCCAAGCAATGAATTGTCTGGACAGGTAATTGCTTGAAGGTCCACAGCTTCTTCCATAGTTGGGAGGACCTGTAAGGTCAAATTCAGATTTATAATCTGCTGGAAAGGGGACTTGAGCAAGCCTGTCTCAGCCTTCTAGGTAATGCTAGGACACTCATTTCTGATGCTATTTCTCTCCTCCTCCTCCTCCTTTGATTGTAATGGCAGCTTTGCAGACTGAGATTTTCAGAAGATGAACAATATAATTTTTAGCTTTTCCTCCCCCTCCCTTCCTTTTTCGATGTTTGGGGAAGGGAGGCAGGGTGGGCTGGAGGCTGGGGAAGGTGGGGGAAAGGAGGGAGAATCCTTTTTCTTGTGCCAAGATGATGAAATAATACAATAAGACGATTCTCTGATCAGGGCTGGCTGCGTTACAGCTTTCCTCTGCTCACTACCTCCTCTTCTGCCAGGAAGACTGCTCTCTTGCATTTCAGCCCAAGAACTGTAACTTTGCTCTTGCAGTAGCAGGAAAAGGGGACCCGGGACCAGTTCCCTGGCTGGGTAAAAGCAGAGTGGAATCCAAAAAAAATTACAAAGAGGAAACTCTCAGAGCCCACCACACTTAGAAAGTGTTTTGGGAATCTTAGAGTACTACAGAAATGGGAGCTGCTCTTGATTTTGAATCCTTTGTTTGGAGAAAGGCAGTGCCTGCTACCTATCCCCAGCCCTTGGGCATCCTTTGAGATACTCTTTATCTCAAGTGATAGCTGAGATTTTGGTCTTCTCACCTTTTCCATTTGGGTGCATGTGGGCTAGGACATTGGTGAATTTTCTTATACCCCAAGATCCTTCTTGAGAATACTTAGCTGAAGTTTCTAAAACTACCGAGTGTCTAAAATTGGCCATAAATTCCCTTTTCTCCTTTTTTTTATCAGGCAGACTGTAAGATTTCTTGTCTCAGCTGATTAATCTTGAAAAGCCCTGCTACCCCTCTGATAAACTGACTTTCCATTTTAGGTTTCTCCTTTCTCTTCTTCTTCCTAGAAGAATGGAAGGAGACCCCCATCAATAAAATCCATCTTTTCCCATCCTCCATCCAATTCCATTTAATGGGATTATTCAAACAAGTAGTTGATGTGTTGAGCAATGGCATAGATGACATTGGATGTCTGAGGGCTAATGCTGGGTACTCACCCTTGGTCATTTCCAACCTGTATCCCAATGTGACATAAACAAAGTCATGCAGTGAATGGTGTTCCTATCTCTCCCACAAGACAAGACAGCTGACTTCTTTGGCCCTGGGTTTCTTTATCTGGAAGACAACCTTGAACTAGTCTCTCAATAGGGACCCTTCCTCTCTCAGATTTCTTTATACTCCAGCCTTTTCTGCTCGGAAGATTCTTATTCAGTTCTGGCCCTTGTGGTGGAGAACCATAAAAACCTCATGGAGAATATAAACTTATACTTGACTTCTTTATGATCTTCCCACAAAACCTGGGGACACTTCTCACCTTACACTGCCCAGTTTTCTGCTAGAGAAATAAGCTAGCCTTAAAACAAGAGTAGTGAGCAGACTGTTACTCCTAAGGCTTTATTCCTCAGCCCTCCACACTTCAGCCCCACAGTTCCCTCACTGCAACCTGTACAACCTTGGAACACATGGAATATTTTGTTTGGCCACTGGCTGGGTCTGACTAGCCACCCCAGGAGAGGCTGGACCTTGGGGAATACTTCCTCTGTGGGACGCTAGGTGGCAATGTTGCTTCATGCACAAGGTGGTTGGCAATAATCCACAAATTCTGTCCCGGGAAATGTCAGTTTGGGTCTGCACCTGGTTTGGATGGCTGCCTTTGAATTCTCCACCCTTTCTAGGGGTGGAAATAGCCCCATCTGGGGAGGTGGGAATGGGAAACTCCAGGAAGCTCACAGCAGAGCGCCATGGTGACTGGTGAAGGTGACATCCTTGGGTTGTGGCTGGCTGGGAACGCTTGCAATAAAACAAAAACAAAAACAAAAACATGTATACACACATATATTATAATACAATATATAATATTATTAATTATTAATATTTTATGTGATGTATTATACATAGAATATAATGTATATTATTAATATTTGATATATATGTGTGTGTGTATATATATTACACAAGCTTCCTTCTCCAGCCCAGGACTTGAATGATTTAACTCTAATGTGTCTTACAGTGTTATTTTATTTAGGGATGAAGACTTCTGATTTATTCTCTGATTCATACATCTCACATCCTGAGAATTTCTGATGTTATGGGAGAGGTTCTATAGAACCTGGTTTAGCTTTCCTTCAAACCAAAATCCAAGTCCTAGAATCTGAGAACTGGATGACATCCCAGAGGACAGAGGTTCTAACCCATGCCTTAATGGGAATCTCCTCTATATTCCCTGACAATTAGTCCCATGGCTTCTGTTTTAAGACCTTGAATGATGTCAGTCCATTTTATCTTGGAACAGAAATGTTAGACAATTTTTCATTGTGTATCAAACCAACAAGGCTTGTTTTCTATAACTTGTACACGTTGTTCCTAATTCTATCTGGAGAAGAGAAAAGAACAAACTTAAAGTCTCTTTAGATTGCCTAAGGTGGCAATCTTTAAAGCAATAGGAGAAAATTGATTTGGAAAAGGGTAACTAACCTCAGGGCCCTGCTCTGCTGCAATGGTTGAGTTCTTCATTGAAAGTAGGCTGGTCACTTAGGGGATACCTGCTCACTAATAACTAGTCTGAGATCAGGATACTAAATCCTGACCTTAAACTAAATTTAGTCCAATTCTAAGAAGATTTCATTCCAAAGTTTGGATTTCTGATCTTTGAATGACCCTATTTTCCTTCTGACCTTTTTATTCTCTCATATTTTACTTCCTTTCTTCTCACTTACCATTCATGGTTCCTTACCTGTTTATCATAGATTTCAAATATTGACTGAAGTTACATGAACTCTTCAAGTTCCAAAGACGTTCATGGAAAGAATCAGGGCCATGGATTTTTATTTACTATTTCCCAATAACATTTTAATCTGATTTTAGCTGCATTGGCAGTGTGGCCTGTGTGGTTTTATGGACCATGTATTTGAAGATATCTGGTATAAACTATTTAGGACTATCCTACAAAGTCCTGGAAGCTTTATGCTTGAATGCACTAACTGGAATCTAACACATCCTTGTTTTTTTCCCATTGTACATTATTCATAATAGTTGTTTTTTAATAAATATTTATTGTATGGCACACTGTTGTCCATCTGATTGGATAATTGAGGTCTTATGATTAGCCCACCAGGGTGAATCCTGGCTGAATACCGAGATGACACAACTTGATTATTTAGCAGAAGTAAAACGTGCAACAATATTCTTCACTTAATAAGTATATGACCAGATCATGTAATGAACTTCAATCAGTTTGCCAATTGTTAAAAGGTGGGACAAGTTATTGAGTCGTTAAGATAGGGTAATGGGATTGTCTCTAGATGGGGTTTGTTCACATTTGCAAGTATGACAAGTGGTCACTTTAACAGATCAGATTTCTGTAGTGATTTCTTCAAAACAACTCTCTAGAAAGGGAAGGGGACTCGTTGCAAGCTTCCTTATCTCCATGGGACAGGCGAGGAACCCGGGACCCAGGAATGACTTGATTGATAGCTCTCAGATAGCATTAGAGGTATGACTCAAACAGAGATCTCTGAACTTCCAGTCCAGTGCCCACTTGTACATGTCAAATGTTTGGATAACAGATGGTATTTATACCTTGTGTTTTGTGACTCTCCATATGTAACTCCTTAAGTTTTAAAAGGTGAAAAGAAAAAAACCAAATTCTTCTCACAACCAGGTTAATGAGGAAGGGGGATAGATGATGACTGCCATCTACAAAAATTTAAAATCAAAGCATGAGATAAAAGGCAAGGAGCATCCCGTCTCCCAATTTCACCAGAGTAGTGGAAATAAAACAATATGATTCATTGCAGGGTTGGCTTGCTTGAGGAAGTGTGTGGGTAAGAGTATGGGTTAAAAGAGATTTCTAGGAGTTAGGACTTCCTCAGTGGACATCAGAGATCAGAGACCCTGTTTGATTCTTGGGTCAGGGAGTAATCAGAGAGGCCAGCGGCTTTCTCCTTCCTGCCCTATGCTTTTCAGAGTTCTGGATTTTATTTTGTTTTGTTTTTTACCTCAGTTTTTGCTAACCATAAACTCTATTCAGGAGAAAGACCTTGAGCACAGTCTCTTAAGGAGAGCAGCTAAATTGTATTTCTTGGGGGAAATGATGGCAAACCTAGAAGGGGTTACAAATATGGGCTATCACTTTGGGATCTGGAGATAGAAAATCTAGATGATTACCACTTTATGTTTCTAGTAATTGATGTGTTGATTGAACAGGCAAAAAGCCTAATTTGTGAAGCATTACTGGTCAGCATGGTTGTTTTTCTCTCCACAAACTCCCCTAACCCTGACATCTTTATGGTTCTTTATGTGGTACCCTACAAGGCTCTGTTCTCTTCCCAAACCTTTTCTTCAGTGCAATGAAGAGCATTTAAAAAAAAAAAAACCTTTTACCTAATATTAAATGCTCCATATTACTTTTCACCTGGATGAGTACCAAGTGACATCCATACCGAGAACACTTAGCTCCTCAGTAGTACAGAGTCAGATTTTGATGTAGCAGCACCTTTGAGAGGAAAAAGAAAAGAGGATAAAAAGGGAGGAGGGAAAAATAAAACCAGGGTTGTGTTCTTAATTGTGCCATAAACTTTCTCCTGGATTCTACCTCTATGCTTGGCCCAAGTAGGGTATGGAGTGTCTCCTTGCAGCTGCCTCTGCTCCTAGTTGTTTAGTATTTAGATTTCTGGCACACAGGTGTTAGCTTTGGATTTGGGATTCAGCCAGGTTTTTAAGGGGTGGGCTTTGAGCTCAGAAACAACAGCAGCAGGAATTGGAGGCATCTTTTACCCTGCCTGGCTGGACATTTACTATTATGTTATTTTTTCTAGGACAATATCTATTATTTTTAGGGAGAAATTTATAAATTGTATGAACATATGATAGATTTAAACTTTTTAGGATCTGGTTACATCTTCATGGCTCCTAATATTTAAGGAAGAGAAAGAGGAAGAGGATAGAACCAATCTATAGAGTTCAGTACTTGGGCATGAACTTTTGAGTTGCAATTGCTGAAAGGTGTCTGAGGGAACTGTGGAAGGTGAGAATCATCCTCAGTTTCCCAATAAATCTAAATTTATTGGCTGTTCTCCAGAGCTCTCACCTCTGGTTTTCTGCCTTCCACACCTCCTTTCTTCTCCTTTATATTTCTTTACTATTCCTTTGGGGGTAGTTCTGCCTGATTGATTCAAAATGTGCTTGCCTCACAGCTAGCTTCTGTTCCTTTCTATCCTCCTGCCTTTATTGACAAGACCAGAGGAAAAGAAGAGGGAAACAATATTTTAGTTTTTGTTCAGAATCTGGATTTAAAAAAAAATTCTTTGACTCCTGTTATGTAATTGGTAAGAGGATTGTCATCTGTGCTCTGGGGTATGGAAAAAAGTTATCTTGAAGGTTATATCAACAACAACAGTTGTGTAAAACACTTTACAGATATCTTTTTTGGTCCTTATATCAAACCCAGAAGGTAGATGCTATTATTATCCTCAATTTAGTTATAAGGAAACTGAGCTAGAACAAGGAAAAGTGACTTGCTTAGTATCATTTAGGAAGTGCCTGAGTAAAGTATTACCAACTTGCTTATTTATCATTGAACTCACAACTTTCACATTTGTGACCAGACAACTAGACCACAAAGACTTTTCAATCAATGTCTGCTGTCAGGTTTAAAAACATTCTACTTTTTTTTTTTGATACAGAAAATAAAACTTGTGTGACTCCATTTCTTTCCATTCCATTCTTAAAAAAACTATTCTAGTTTATTTTTTATTTTTTTTTGAATCAGAAAATAAAACTTGTGTGACTCCATTCCATTTCATTCCACAATAACTGACAAGGAAAGCAGGCTCATTTTTTTTCCTAGTAGGAGTCAGAAATTAGGTGAACAAAATCAATGGTTCAGTCCAAATACAATGGTGGAAGAGGGACTTTAAATATCAGAATATTCTGAGATTAAGGAATTGTTCTGGCTGTCATTTAAAGAATCTTGGATAGGTAATTAGGGTCCCAATTAAGGTGTGCTAGCTTTGTGACCCAGGGCAAGTAACAACCCTCTTTGTCTCAGTTTCCTCATCTGTAGAAATGACCTGGAAAAGGAAATGACAAACCAGCACAGTTTCTTTGCTAAGAAAATTCCAAATGGGAACATAAAGTGTCAGGAATAACAGCAATGACTAGATAACAATAATAAAAATCAGGGTATATCTGCACTGAACTACTGACTCAAAACAAAAATTGCTTTACCCAGCAACAAGGTGCTAAAGAGTTAAAAAGGAAAAAAGGGTCAAGTCTATTAGTCAATCATTAGATTTTCATTGTACAAATTCTGGATTTTGACTTAAGAAAACCTGGATTAAGATGCTGCCTTTGACAAGAACTGTGTGACTGTGGGCAAGTCACTTAACCCTTTGAAATTCAGGCTCCTTGACTGTGAAGTACAGGATAATGATATCTTTATTATTATGGAAATTATGAGGATGAAATTAGATAATGTTACAATATAAGTCAGTTATTCATTTACTATTATTTTTAAATGTCAGTTGTTATATTTCCTTTATTTTCAAAGAGGGTCAATGATATGATGTTATTGATAAGTTATTATGAAAGCTGTGAAACACTAATGTTAGAGAGTAGAAGTCAACTTCCCTACTCATAAGTATTCTACTATTTAATGAAAAAGATAAAACAAACAGAAATGAAAACATAAGAAATCTAAACTCATATTTCTAATTTCAATCAACAATCAACAAATATTTGTTGAGTACTTACTCCTTATGAGATCCTGTGCATGGTCCTAGAGATGCATATACAAAGAATGAAACATTCCTATTCTTTATGAGAATTCTAACAGGAAAATTCTAAATTCTATATTCCAAAAGGAAAATTGTGTTTTACTACTTGAAAGCTTGCTAAAGCCTACAGTTTTAGAAAGTATGGAAGGACAAGATTTTTCAGTCCATGGAAAAAAAAATTGATGAAACAAGAGAAAGGAAAACTATTGTATTTCTGGGAAGTCTGAGAGGTTGGAATGTAATGGGTAGAAGTTGGTTGATTACAAATGGTTGTATGAAGTACTGGATGGCACAGTGGATAGAGTACTAGGCTTGCAATCAGGAAAGATTCATCTTCATGAGTTTGAATATCATTGTAGATATTTATTTGCTATAGGACCCTGGGAAAATTATGTAATCCTTTTTTCCTCTTCTGTAAAATGAGCTGGAGAAGGGAATGGCAAAGCAATTAGTATCTTTGCTAAGAAATCCCCAAAATGGGGTCACAAAGAGTTGGACATGACTTAAGGAACTCAAAAACAACAATGTGAAATATCTACCTTCTTGCCTTTCACCTTCCTATGATCTAGATTCAGCACATCAGTTGGACAATAGGGGAAGTCTGCCCTTAGACCATGATACCTTTAAGAAACCTGAGCCTCAGTTTTTCATGAAAGAGCTAGACTTGACCTTCCAAATCCCTTTTAGCTCTAAATCTGCAGTTGAATTGTTATACTGTTACTTAAATTGGATAGAATAGAAATTCAGATCAGCATTTAATCTCCTTCAAAAATCTATTTTCAGCTTATGTCCTCAGGCTTATTTCATGTCAAGCACAAAATAGTCAGGTCAAACTAGACGTTTTGTTCTCTCTTGCCCTGTCTTCTTCCATGTACTCCTCATAAAGGTTATTTCTCATACCTGGAATGTACCTTCTGATTATCTTCCATTAAACTATTTCTCGTTCTCAAAAACCAGTTCAGATGCCCCTTCTTCCCTGGAATCTTTCCAGCTATCCTGCACCTCCAACTTCAAAGGATTTTGTTCTCCTCCAACTTTCCTAGAACACTTTACTTTATTTTCTCCTTTGCCTGCATTACCTGCTATTCTGTAACATGATTATGACTGTACATGTCCCTTCCAATTGCATAAAAGTCCTTGAGTTGGGGAATTGTGTGCTGCTTTTCATCTCTGTATCTCTAGTCCCAACCACAATGTCTGGGAAGTGGTTAATGCTTAATAAATTGAATTGAATTACCCAGAACTTCTCCGAATGCTATTTTTAGGATAAAAATGCAAATCACAACAAATGCTTTCCAGGGAAGCTACCACTGCTTTCTAGGAAACAGGATCCTAGTCATATGCTGCAGCACAATTACTGTAAAAACAGCATTTAGCCTGTCTTACAGACAACAGGATCTCTTAAATATTTGTTAAATCAATGAATTAAATGCATGGGAATTGGTGCTTTCATTGGTACAGTCAGTCAATAAATATTTAATGAACTCCTTCTATGTGCTAGGCACTGTGCTTAGTGTTGGGGATACAAAGAAAGACAAAAGACAACCCCTTATGAAGATGCTCTTAAGGAATTTGTATTCTGTGGGAGAGACAAACATAAACAACTATGTATAAACAAGTCATGTACAGCATAAACTGGAGATAATGAACAGAGGAAAAGTACTGGATGTAAGGAGGATAAGAAAGTCCATAAAGAGTAGAAATCGGATCTCTCAAATAAAGAACCAAAGCTCTTACCAACACTTACTTCTATCTTGTCTGCAACTTATACTCGGAGAGAATTGCTAAGTGTATTGAGGGTGGTTAATTGTCACAGAGAATAGAGTGCCTGGAGTTAGGAAGAATTGTCTCACTAGCTTTGTAGTGTTGGGCAAGTCATTAATCCCTGTTTGCCTCAGTTTCTTCATCTCTAAAATGAGCTGGAGAAGGAAATGGCAAACCAAGAAAACCCCAAATGGGGTCATGAAATGTCAGACAGGACTGTCTAATAACAACTAGTGCAAGGAAATAACTCATGTGGAGTCACCTAATCAGACTTTCTGGAGAGCAGACTTGAACTCAGGCTTTTCTGGTCTTCTACCAGTCCTTTTAACAATGACCTAGAAAATAAAGGGCAAAATCAACCAGAAAATCAATGATTTAGTTAAACTATTAGAACCTCCCTTCTCAACTTCTAGTACATATTCACAAGTCAATCTAGGTGTTGTCTTATTCCCAAACCCTTTTATATCCACACCTCTAATTCTTTGTAATGCCAGGTTGACATTAGGAGCATCTGAGTCTTCAAAAATTCAATTATATCCAAGCCAGAGAGCTTGGACTAAAACATTTTAGAAAGGCTTTCTACAATAAGACTCAAAACAAACAAACAAACAAACAAACAAAAAGATTTTGAGCTTAACCAGAAAGTTAAATGAATCAAAACATTTGCTGGATTGAATTGAATCAAAAATGTTCTAGTGGCTGAGCATTCTGGTTAAAATCAAGCTTTCCCTGTACTATTTTGTATTCTTCTCCAGTTGCTTGACATCTCTACTTCACTTTGTTGCTAAGAAAGGGAGGATTAAAGGGACCTCCAAGGTCATCTAATCTAATATTCTACTTTACAGCTGAAAAAGTTGAGAACCAGGAAAGTGGTCCAAAGTCAAGCTGGAAGTACCTGTAAGAGCCAGAATTTGAACTCTGATCTTATGATCTTGAAATCCAATACATTTTCTATTGCATTATAAATATCTTTCTTTTTCATTATCTGTAGTATTCATAACAGAGGCAATCAAATCTGCCTTAGGTGAGTGACAGTATCAAAGCGAGCTTTGTGAGTTTCCTCTGGATTGTAGATACTGACAAGATTATAGAATTTTGGATTTGGAAGAGAGCCGAGCGGCCATACAGTCCAGCCTATGCCTGAAGATTGTCAGTGATAGAGGAGGTGCTACTGCTCCAAAGTGGCCCATTTCACTTTTGGACAAGCACAAATTATTTGAAAGTTCTTTTTTTTTCTTTATTAGACCCAAATATGATTCTTTGCAGTTTTTATCTGTTCCTAGTATTGCCCTCTAAGGTTGATCAGATCAATTCTAATCCTTCTTCCAATTGGCAGCCTTTCTAGTATTTGCCCACAGAAAATATTCCCTACTCTGGTTGTTCTTCCTTGCATGTCGTCCCAGGAATTTGGACCTCCAACTTGAATTTAATACTCTAGATATGATCTGAGCTGGTCAAGCATAGGAAGAGTTGCCATTTTCTTTTTGTTGGAAGTTAGGTATCTCTTAGAACAGCCTAAAATTTATTACCACAGTTTTCTTGATTGCCATATCATCCCATTGTCTCTATCATTTCCAGAAGTACAATGTGAGAGACTTCATCAGATGCTTTGTTAAAATTTAGGCAAATACTATTTGCAGAATTAGATTGGCCTATCAATTTAGTAACATTGTCAAAAAAAAAAAAGATTTAAATTAGTGAGCTTTTTCCTATGCTTGATGAAGCTAGATTGGCTCTTGGGATCATCTCTTTTGTTCATTAAAAATTCGCTATCTTTGTGTTCTATCCTAGAATTTCTCCAGCAATAGAAGTCAACCACAGTAGTCTAGGATACATGGATTCCATTCTTTGAAGGGCTTTTGTTTATCATATGTTGGAATTAAACATACATTTTCTTTGAATTTCTTCTCAAATGTTTTGACTGGCTTTGAGGTCCCAAATGAGGCAATATTTGTTTCTCATTCATCTGCTTGCTCATTGATTCATTCATTCAACAAATGTTTATCATTGAGTGCCTGCTATATTCAAGATACCATGCTAGATGCTGCTTGCACAGTGGTATTGTGGTGCTTGGCTAATTAGAAAGTGTTTCCTCAAAAGAAGTGGTTCCTTTCCTGGAAAACTCTTAATTGCTTTCAGAATTCTGAAGGTAAAATTAAAAGGGCTTGTTTATTATTAAGTGAGAAGGATAGAAGCATAATGAATAATATGAGTGAGAAATCAGACAATTCAATATTAATATTATGAAATTAAATTCCATATTTGGAAAAAATGAAGCAAATAAAACTCACTTTAATTCATAGAGAAGATAAATTACAAAATAGTTATACTCAGGTCTTCCACTCTATAAGAGGATTATTTGCAGTTCAACTTCAAATAATAGATCCCTGTCTTGCACAATATAAGTAGAATAGGAAACTTATTTTTAAAATGTATACTATACACACAGCTTTTTAAAAATGACCAACTGGGCAATTTGAACTACACCTGTATCTAATTGAAATGCAAAAGCAAAGCTTCTAAGATGTACATTAAATTCATTTCTTTAAAAAAATTTTATTATAGCTTTTTATTTACAAGATACGTGCATGGGTAATTTTTCAGCACTAATTGCAAAACCTTTTGTTCCAATTTTTTCCCTCCTCTCTACCTCCTCCCCAAGATGGCAGATAGACCAATACATGTTAAATATGTTAAAATATATGCATTAAACTCATTTCTATGGCCTAGACTTTGCCTCTTGGGAGGAGGTTGATATTAGAAACAGGCCTTAATGCTGCTGAGAGTTACATGTGAGGACTATACTGTTTGAGGATGTATTCTGATGGAAGTGGATCTCTTCGATGCTAATTCAGTTTCAGTTGATCAAGGATGGACAGAAGCAACTACACTCAAAGAAAGAACACTGGAAATGATTATAAACTGCTTGCATTTTTGTTTTTCTTCCCAGGTTATTTCTACCTTCTGAATCCAATTCTTCTTGTGCAACAAGAGAACTGTTCGGTTCTGCACACATATATTGTATCTAGGATATACTGCAACCTATTTAACATGTAAAGGACTGCTTGCCATCTGGGGGAGGGGGCGGAGGGAGGGAGGGGAAAAATCAGAACAGAAGTGAGTGCAAGGGATAATGCTGTAAAAAATTACGCTGGCATGGGTTCTGTCAATAAAAAGTTATTTTTAAAAAAAGAGAGAGTTACCAAAAGGGGTCAAATGGATTAAGTTTCCCAAAGTAATTCCTCTATAGGAATGGTGTAATTAAGGGAGGAGAAGAGACTTGACGTCCTGCTCTGGGTGCCAACATGTGTCATTGTGCTCCAGCATGTGCTGTGCAGTAGGATATCACATTTAAGAGTCTAAGATTGAAAAAAAAATATTACAGCCCCTGTCTGGGGAGACATGTCCTACCTTCTCTCTGCTTCTGCACTGTCCACCTTTGACTCTGGGAGATTTGTTGTTATTTTGGGGGCATTAGCAGGGTTCTCAGCATATCATTTTCCTGTTTTTGTTAAAGAAAGGAAGGAAAATAAGGAAAGATAACCCTTCAGCCATCCTTCTCCCTCAATTCCTCAACTATTAGATGGTCATTATGCATGAGTGACATGGTGAGTGGACAATGATCCCCTGGTTATGAAATTCTATAGTCAGAGGAGAAGTAATGAGCAGTAGGGAAATTTTATACCACTTGTGGGGATTTAAAAAAAAGTGTTTGAAGTTACATCTTAGAAGAAAATTTATGTTTTAAAAACTACCCAAGAAATTTTTTTTCTGTAGAGAAGCATCTAGCATAAGATACATTTTAGCTCTTTATGAACTTCAGCCTCTCTCCTTATTTAACTATCCACCCATCCATGTCAGAGAGGAAAAACAAAAAGAATCAAAACACCATTAAATCTTCAGGTTGTTCACATGTACAGGCAGAAAGAAGGAAATCTTTTGCCTAAAAGGAGTGTTGAAAGTTGCTAGGATTATGGGGTGATAACAAGATTCTAAGTAAAATCTTTTAATTCCTAGAAATTCTTCATAGGAAAAAGCTACTACTGATTGATTATATACAGGACCTGAATCTTCTAGGCAACCTGCTAAGGATCTACATGTTTTACTTAATGAGAGCTAAGCATAGGGATGCATAGGGAGCTAAGCCATGGTTAGACAAAGTTTCTCAGTGCAAACTGCCGTGAACAGCCTCTTTTACCACCCAAGGAGATTCAGACTAGGAAAAGGACACTCTCACAGCTTGTAATTAATGAGGTGCCAGAGGGAAGTTACCTTGCCCATATGGGACTGAGAGTTGACAAACAATAGCTAAGGAAACAATTTCCTAGGGTTTCCATTGTTCCCTGCTGTTTGATTGATCAGAAAAAAAAGCCAAAAACCAAAAAAACAAAACCAATTTGGTTTTTGCATCTTTTAGTTTCCACACTAGAGTTGAAGCACAGTAGGCACTCAATAAATACTTCTTGAGTGATGTCTATCACAGTACCTAGAGCTAGCATGTATTACCTGTGTAATTTAATTTTTCTGGTCCTCAGCTCTCTCACTTGTAAAATGACATGGTTAGATTAGATGACATCTAACATCCCCTCCTGGCTCTGAATCTATGATCTTATGAGGCTCCTTCAAAAGTCCAAGAGGGAATTAACAAAGGTTTGTATTAAGATGGTCTCAAAGAATATATATGAAGGGACAGATGAACTAGATGTTATGAAAATGTAACTGGCTTGGGTTTAAATCTGGGGTCCTAAAAATAGTGGTATGTAGTAATATGGATGTTCAGAAAAGGGGCAAGGTTTTTTTTTTTTTTTTTTTTTTTTTTTTTTTTTTTAGGAGGGGAAGGTTATCATGGGGCAAATATCTCAAAGCCATACAATATTACCAGAAGAGTATTTTTGTTTAAAAGATGGATCTTGGCTTTAGGGAGAATCTTAGGGAGTAATTAAAAGCACTGTCTGACCTCCAGAAGACAAAGTCTCAACTTTTCTTCCTAATCAGTTTTAGACCCAGATCACTGTATATGAACAATATCTAAAATATATGAACTGATGGATAAGATATATACATATACATACATAGAATCATCCCAATATCATCTGCAAAGAGGAGCTTTCAAGTAACTCTCTATTTATAAATAATCTCTTTTCATAATCATAGAACCATACCTTTAGGGCTAAATATAACTCTCTTATTATAGAAATCAGAAAACTGAAACTGAGAGAGGTCAATTGATTTTGACTAAGGACACAACATTAGTGTCTGAAAGAACATTTGAACTTGACTCTTTTCCTGGTTCCAAATCTAACACTTTATCCATTGGGCTGCTGTTTCCATTTTGGACTCTGCATTGAAAATATTCCATGATGTTGGCAAGTTCTCCCGGATTTCATGCTTCTCTTAATATTAATAATTAGTAGGTGATCAAAGTTAAAAAAAATCAAAGAATTAAGAATGATTTTCATATATAATGGACACACGCTATTGGAAGTCTTTAAGGTAGCATTTTGCTTTGCTGAATCAAATGTTATGAAGTATGAAAGTATGATGGCAGCATTAAGGAAGACATTGTTTCTGGTAATTTTAGGAATGGAGAGATAATAGATGCATTATTTTCTGCTTCTACACATCTGGAATATTGTGTTTAGTTTGGGATATGACATTTTAGGAAGGACATTGAAAACCTAGTGGAGATGAATCCAGAAGGTATAACATACTTGAATACAGGGCATGTGAGAATAACTAGAAGGAATTTGGAATGTTCAGACTGGAGAAGACTCAGGGTCATGGATAGCTGTCTTCAAGTATTTGAAACACAGCTATTTGGAAGGTGGTTTCAAGTTGTTTTGTTTGACTGCCTGAGTGTATTATCAGGAACAATGAATAAAAATTGTCTTCCAAAAAGCAGATTTTCTATCCCTACTCCTTCTATTTACATTAATACATATTTATGGAATAAAACAAGAATTTTCACAGCATAGTACAATTAAAAAATCATTATACATAAAACTTCAAATCTAGTAAGCATAACTTGCTATTCCTTTCAAAGATACAACAAAATTATCATGTAAATTATTTTTTCTTCCTTTTATTCTACTCTCATCACCCCTTCTTAAAAATGGCTAGCATTAAATATAAATAGTTGTGTGTGTATATTTGCATGAAATTATTCTATCCATACTTTTTTATCAGTTCTTTCTCTGATGCAGATAGAATTTTTTCTTCATATGTTCTTTATAGTTAACTTGAGTATTTCTAATAGTCTAAATAATGTATTGACTTTAAGTTAATCTTAAAAAAAACATTGCTGTTATTGTATACAATGTTCTCTTGGGTTTTTACTTATTTTACTTTTCATTATTTCATGAAATTCTTTTCATGTTTTTCTAAGATTATTGAGCTCATCATTTCTTATAGCACAGTAATATTTCATTATTATCATATGCCACAACTTGTTCAGCCATTCCCCAATTGATGTGTAACCCTGAAATTACTGGTCCAGCTAGAAACACATTAGAACATACAGGTTCTTTTCCTTTTCTCCTAATCATCTTTGGAGATAGGCCAAAACAAGATTTTAATAACTCTTTTCATAATTCCAGATTCCTCTTCAAAATACTTGGATCAGTTCACAATTCCACCAACAATGAATTAGTGTCTCGATTTTTCTACATTCCTTCTAACATTTGACACTATTTTAGCCAATCTGATAGTTGTAAGTTATCTCAAGGTTTTCATTGGCATTTCTCTAATCAATAATGATTTAGAGCATTTTTATATGACTATGAATTGTTTTGACTTTTTATTGGAAAACTGCCTAAATTTACTCTTGATAGGAAGAAAAACTTCCTAATAATTACTTATAAGCAGAAAGGATTGGTTTGGGAGGTGGTAATTCCCTTTTATTGAAAGGCTAAATGACCATATGATAAGAAGAGATACTTCTCATGTGTCTCTCTGTGTGTGTGTATGTGTGTGCGCGTGTGTGTGTATGTGTGTGTTATATTTTGGTCTTCTGGTCACTGAAATTCCTTCAAATTCTGAAATGCCATAATTTTGTGATTCGATTTGCAATTCATTTGTTGATTTTGAGTTGACAGCAGGATATTTAGTTAGTAACATTTAGAAGGCAGATGGAAATACAGAACCAGAGCACTGAGGAGTGGTTCGGGGGTGGGGTGAAGATAAGGATTTCAGATTCAACATCTGTACAATTGAAAGATTTGGGAATGGGTGGATGAAAGCACTGAACGGGAGGGGGGAGAGAGAAGAAGGCCAAGGACAGAGCCTTGGGGGACATCCATGTTGAAGGGGTGGAGGAAAGCTGAAGAGCCAGCAAAAGAAGTTTTGATTCCCACAGCACCCTTGGCAGTTGTTTTAGCATGGAAAAAAATACTCTCTGCCTTTGCCTAAATATGAAATGATTATTAGAAAATCTGTGGCTCTGAACAGGCTTGGATGCCTTAGTCCTGCACTGGTCTATTACCTGAAGCTGTCCAGAAACAAAGCAGTATTGGGAGGAATGTTGAAAGGACAGATGGAGAGGATGGTTTTAGGAGGAATGTGGGTGTGAGGAAGAAGAGTAAGGTAAATCAAGATATTTAGGAACCTTTAACTGCCCAGCATCTTAATAGAAGTGAACTTGTTTCAAATGAATATTATGGGCATCCTTGATCAAGGCAACTAAAGCCTCTATATCTGGAAAGAAGAATAAATAGATATGTTGCAGAAGAGTGCACAAATGGATTATAAAGAAAGTATGTAGAAGAAGAAGGACTTCATTATGATACCCTTTGCCTTTCTACAGTTGGCCACAGACTATGGGCAATCTCTATAGTGTCCAGAGACTTCTCAAATATGAAGGAGGGTACCAAGGAAACTAGAGAGACAAGTGTATCCTTCCCACTTCTGGTCTAAAAAAACACGAGAGGGACAAAGATTGAGGAGGGAAGACAGGTTTTCTGTGTCCTAAGCCCATCACTAGCCAAATGACCTTGGCCAACTTACTCTCTGAATTTCAGTTTTCTGAATATAACTTTCTTTATAAAACGAGGATAATTATACCTGCTGATCTCTCCTGGAGTTATTATAAGATTTGAACAAGATCATGGATTATCATGATAGAATCAGAAAGATCATATTAGATGGGATCTCAAAATCCATCTAGGTAAGCCCGCTTATTTTATTAATGAGAAGGGTGGTTATTTGTACAGAAAGTGTGCAATTCAACCCAGGTCCTTTGACTCAGGAGCCAAAGCTCTGTCCATGGTAACACAATGCCTCATGAAAGTATGTAAACATAAGCTGTTCTTTTTTTTTTCCATGATAGCTATTAATATTAGCCAATCTATTGTTAAATCCCATCAATTTTACCTTTGTAACATCTTTCCTGAACATCCCCTTCTCTCCTTTGATTCCCATTATTCTGGGGCAGGCTGTCATCACCTCACACCTGATTGTAATTGTGTGTTGGTGGGTCTGTCTGCCGCAAATCTTTCCCCATTTCAATCATCTTTACTTCTCTCCTCATACTCTGTGATCCAGGAACATTGACCTCTCTAACTGTTACCGGCTTAAGACACTCAATTTCCTGATTCCAGATATTTTCTCTAACTGTCCCCTGTGCCTGTAATTCTTTTCCTCTTTATTTCTACCTGCTGACTTTCTTGGCTTTCTTCAAGGGATAAGAGCATATGCCTGATTTATTGTTACATATACTAAGTACTTTTTCTTATTAGAGAGTTCACATATGCTCATCAATTGTTTGAGAAAATACACATTGTTAAGAATACCACGCAAATGTTTATCTTATTGAAAGACATCTCATTAAGATTATTGAAAAATTTGTAGAACTATAACAAAATCAAAATAGCTCAATCACAAAATGGAGGCTTAAAAATGGAATTAATTTTGCTAAGTTGGAAAACTTATGTCTACTCTTTTCTGAAGGCACAAAAAACTTACTCTCACTATACAAGTTTCAGAAAAAAAAATCTCAACTTTTAGGAGCAGTCTTTTCTTGTTCCCCTTAAATCTAAAACTTTCTCTGTTGATTATGTTCTGTTGATCCTGTGTATGTTTTATTTTGCACATAATTGTGTGTATGTTGCTTTTCCCAACAGATTGTGAACTACTTGAGGACAGGGGCTCTCTTTTGCTTTTCTCTGAATCCCTAGCATTTAGCATAGTGCCTGACACTTAGTAGGAACTTAATAAAACTTTTTAATTGGTTGATAGCATAAAGATCAGAAATACTTTTGATTTAGGAATTGAAGAATGTAAATGTCACATATAGTTTTGCTTTTTGAAAGTTTCATCAACCAACCAGCATGTATTTAGTGCATTTAATACATGTGCCAAATACCCATTGCTGAGGGTACAAAAAATATGAATAACTATCCACCCCCAAAACCCAAATAAAACCAAATATAATCCATTTCTTCAAGAACTTTAAATTCTAATGAAAAACAATATGCCCGTAATAATAAATACATGCAGGCAGAGGGAGAGGAGTCTTTAGGTGGTCCTAGAAGTAACAAAGAATAGCGAGGATTTATTAGGTGGGGGTGACATGGGTAACATGCTTCCAGACTGATGTGAGGTAAGGATCATGATGAATATAAGTTGTCCTATACCCTTGTGCCTATTTTTCTCTTTGTCTTTTTTCTTTCACAAGAGAGTCCCCATTCCTCTCCCAATCCCTCTTCTCTGTTCTTTAGCAGGCTGAGAGCTGGTAGACTACTCCCTTCATGTCTGTAAGCTCAAGGGAAAGACAGAGTACTTACATCCTTCAATCCTTCCTGCTCTCACCCATGACTATGATGAATACATGATGAAAATTTTTTTTAAAATGAGTAGAATGAAAGGTTGAAAAATCTGTCTGAAAGATGTTATTGAACAGTCTCTAGAGGATTCCATTCTCTGTGCTCTGATACTGAAAAGCATTGGCCCACAGATAAAAAGCTTAGCATCTAATCCAATCCTGGATAGCCAGAGAATGCTGAAAAACACTTTGAACTGGTTTTTGAACTCTCTCCCACTCTCCTCTCCAACATACTAGCACTCTGCTTTCTGATGGACAGAAGCTTTCCAGATACCAAGTTAGCTGACTAGATCTTGTTAGTATGCAGTTATTTGCATGATATCTCCCTCCTTGGACTGTGAGCTTCTTTGACAATGGGAATTATCTATTCCTTTTTTTTTATCTCCTGCACTCAGTGACTAGCACATAGTAGGCGCTTAATAAATGCTTATTAACTTCTTGACTGAGGTGTTGGATGTATATTTTGAAGAAGGTGAGAGCCATATATGAGGAAAACTTTAGATATAATATTTCAAGGATAATGATTACCTGTAGCTGTTAGAATGAGGAAAATCTGGATTAAAATCTGGCCTCAGACACTTGATGGTTGTGTGATTCTGGGCAAATCTAGTCTGCCTCAATTTCCTCATATATAAAAAGGGGATTATTATAATGGCTCCTATCTTCCAAGGTTGTTCTGAAAATCAAATGAGATAATATTTTGGTTTTATTTTTTTTTATTTTATTTTTTTCCAATTACATGTAAAGATAGCATTCACATTCATGCCTTCTCTGCAGCCTCACCTTCTGTTTTAAATCCTTCCAGAATTCCTAAGAAGATTTGAAATACAAACTTTTTCTTGAAAGGAAGTTTACTATCCCTGGTAGGAGTGGAAGCAATTGTCTTGGGAATGTTTCATTTTGGCCTGTAATCAACATCTGCTTTTCCATGGGAAAGTTCTCTGAAAAAGCCCAATGGGTAGGTCCCAGTAAAATCCACTGGTTTCTGAACTGATGACTAAGGTACAATATGGTACAGTTGAAAGAGAACAAGATTTTTTTTTTTAATTCTAATCCCTGTCACTTACTAGCTTTGCTATCTATCAATAAAATAAGAAAATTTGAATAACTGAATAACTGAGCCTGAAAGATATTTAACAAATATTTATTGCAGGGTATAGTGGAAAAGAGCATTTGGATTTAAATTAGACTACTGATATTATTTTTTTTTCAGTTAACAACAATAATAAAACTGCTAGCATTTGTATAGTATTTAAACTTTTACAGAGTACTTTACATATGTTACCTCATTTGATAAATTCCATCTATGAGTCTTGAAACACTCAGCCTCTTTGGGTCTTAGGTTCTTTATCTGCCTAATGAAGATATTGGAGTAGATGACCTTTACGGTTTTTTCACCTCTAAAACATACATTATTACAATTAGATATAGCATTATTGGATTTAGAGCTAGAAGATTCAATGGAAATCCTCTCATCAAATCCACCTTATTTTATAGTTAAGGACACCAAAGACATGTTGAAGTTAGATTTCTGCCTTATGACTCAATATCTAAGGCTTCCTTCAGAAGAAAAGACAATGGAAATGCTCTCCCAAGGAATAGGAAACATCTGGCCTATTCTGTATTTAGGTCTATGGGTTCTTTCCACTAGAGTATTCTAATAAGTGAATCTTTTGTCTTCTGCACTTGTCTCCTGAATTCTAAGTGTTCTCAGCCTGCTTCCATTTGGACCCCCAAATCTCATGACCCACATGGTCTCTACCTCAGGGGAGATGTATAGCACTAGTCTTCCAGAACCATTTTATACAAAATACATTTTATTAAGCACCTATTATGTAGGAAATGCTTTGCGAGATGATGGAGATATTAAAAAAAAATTAGTTCCCACCCCTCAAGGTGCTTTCTACTGTGTGTTATGATTTATCCAGTCAATTAACATTTGTTGATTATATATTACACCTGTAGAACTATATTAGCCATGGTTCTAAGCAAGATCCCTGCCCTGCAATAGTTTTCAGTATAATTGAGGAAATTCATTAAGATCATAAGTTGGTAGGTGATTTGATGTTAAATAATTTACAAAATGTCTCACAAGTGTCCATGATGAAAGACACAACTAATGACCAGAGTAGTCTAGAGGGAGATCATGACAGAAGTGTAATTAAAGCTTGGACCTAGAAACATGGACACAGAAGAACAGGGAAGTAATCTTAGGGATTTATATGAAATCATAACTTTAGAGCTGTAAACACCTACTGAACATTTGTCCCAATCCCCATGTTTTATAGCTGAAAAATCTGAGGCCCAGAGAGTTTTTATGTCCAAGGTCATAGCTTATAAATAATAAGACAGGGATTCAGAGTCAGACCCTCTGATTCCAGATCCAGTGTGTTTTCTGTTTCATAGGTGTATAGGATGAGCCTTTCCTGATTCCTTCCCTATCTTCAATTTTTAACATTTTTTGCCCACCTCAAATTGCATTATATTTCCTTTTGAAAAATAATGGGAAAATGTAAGCCAGGTGTGGTGATACACCCCTGTAATCCTCGCTTCCAGGGAAGTTAAGGTCAGTAGCTCTCTTGAGCTCCAGAGTTCTAAGCCTCAGTGGACTATTCCAATTGAGTATTACCATTGAAGTGTGACATTAGTGTGATGAGCTCTATAAGAACTTCGGGCCACCAGGTTGTCTAAAGACAAATGAAGATAAGAAATGGACCAAAGTTTCTGTGACAAATAGAGTAGAATTTGGCCCATGCTTAGTCCTTTTATTTTGAGTCTGAGAGAGATAAAAAGAACAAACTTTTTTTTTTTTTTAATACACTGATTTTGGAGTCAAAAGACCTCAGTCCAAAATCTGTCTTTGTCACTTGCTACCTCTGTAACCTTGTTCAAATTAATCAACCTCTACATTTTGGTTTTCTCATTTGTAAAATAAGAGGGTTGGACTAGCTGACTTTCAAGTTCCAAAATCTACCTTCAGTGTCCATACTCTTTATTTCTACCTGTATTTAGTATGTCCCCCTAGTAGCATTTAAGTTCCTTGAAGTCAGTGATCATTTATTTTTTTCTTTCTTGTTTTTATATCTCCTGAACCTAGTTTTCCTCCCATTTTCCTCCCATTTTTTTCATTGTATAAATTCCTTCCAACTCATCTGTGACTTAAGGTCTTAGAGAATTGACTGGTCTAGAATCTGACTTGTCTAGAATCACCTAACCATGATTGAACCTAGCTCTTCTTTTATATTAAAAAATGAAAAATTGGTAAATTCTTCTTGATGATTCCTATTATCTTGGATATAGTGTGTTTATCTAGCTGTCTATCTTTCTCTATATCCATACATATATTATGTACATGTAACATGTATGTATATTATACATAGTATATGCACACATATACGCGTTAGATATGTTTCTATTTGTAGGTTTCAATGCTTAGATTGGCACAAAGAGGCATGTGCATTTACATAAATGCCTTCTCTGTCTTTTTCCTATGATCCTGTGGTAGGAAAAGGAACTTGAGACTCTCCTTCCTTTCCCTCTCCCCATCTCGATCATTTTTTTAAACCATTAGACAAAGCTCCCAGGATCCAGCTTTGTCTTATTCCCTTGTGCAGTCCTAAAGCTCTCTTCTAAGCAGTTGTTTTATTTTCCCCCTTCACAAGCCACAAGTGTTGACAGGGCAGCCTGATGGGATACTTAATACTAGGATTTGAGGTCATAAAATCATAGGATTTAAAACTGGCAGAGACTTTAGGGATCAGCTAGTGCAGCCCCCTTCCTTTACAGATGAGGGAGCTGAAGGATAGAGAAGAGATGATTTGTCTAAGGTTGTACTGGCTGTGGATGAGGTTGAGGTGGGCTGCCAGCTTACCAGCTATTGGATAGCTTATATTCTTTTAAATTTTTTTATGCAATTCTATGCTCACCTCCTTTATTACCCCTAAGTATTTCAAGTTAGAGGTTTTCACTTTCTTTTCCAAACTGGAGAAGGAAACAAAATTTTCCTCTCCTATTCTTTGGTCTGAAGGAGGGATGTGCTGCTACATTTTCACAAAAGGCTCTCAGAAAAATGTACCTGTGACACATTTTAAAGTTTATCTGTATTTTACATTTAATCCGTCACTTTCTGAAGTCTACACAATCAACAAAACCTGAAACCAAGTCTTGATTTATCGTATTTGCCAATTTCTGTGACATAAATGCTCAACATTAAAAATTTAATGATTAGCTTTTGACAGCCTGGTTCAAACTGGCTCCAGCACACTACTAAAAGCCACAGAATCCTCTTCTACTGTATCCAAGCAATAACAAAATTAATAGCTTACTTATATAGTGACTTATAGTTAATAAAGTACTTTACAATATAATCTTTATAAAGCTTTACAGGATGGCAGCAAGAAAATATTGAATAGGTGGATCTGAAGTTCAAAAACCTAGATTTAAAACCCTGCTTGTTTGTCTGCCATCTGGATAACTTTGGCCAAGGGACCATATCTTTCTTAGTTTCGGTTTCTTCATCTCTAAGATATATCTGAGACCTTTTTTGAACTGACTCCAGTTGCAGAGCTCTATTCACTGAACCATCTAGCCAGTCAAGCTAGTTGAGAAGATCAAATAGAATAGTCCAGGTAAAAGTCCTTGTAAAAATGGTTCTTTCAATTATAGCACTTGTTCATCATGACAACCTGGTGAAATAGCTAACAGGAAAAGGATTCTCTCCATTTTGACCTGGATTTGGAGAAGTGAATTAGAATGTAAAAATCTATTTTCTCTTTGTTTTTCTTGTTTCACTAGCACTGTGCCTGGAAGGTAGCAGGCATTTAGTAATAAATGTTTGTTACTCAAATTGGGTGGAAGTAGATTATTCCAAGGTCATACACATAGCAGATCTCAGAGATAGGACTGAAATCCAGATCTTTGGACTTAAAATTCAATTTCCTCTCCACTATCTCACACCGTTACTTGGTGGATATTGTTTCCTGAAAGATGCATGTGTACCATTCATGTGTGTATTGTGTGTTTGTGTGCATGTGTGTATGTGGGGGGGTGTGTGTGTGTGTTGGGTGTTGAGGGTCAGGAAGTAGAGAAGAAAGGCAGAAGCAGTAGCTGAGTGGTTAGAACTGTGTTCACTGGGAATTCTTAATTAGTCATCCAAGTTCCAACTTTCTCTTCCCCTCATTTAAAAACACTCTTTTCTTACTATTTATCATAGCACATAGTGGGCATTTCAATGCTTGTAGAATTGAACTACACAAAAGAGAAGAGGGTAAGGGGAAAAGAAATGAAGAAGGGAATACTTTGCCTGGAAAATGTCCTTCATAGTCTGCTCCTCTGTACACTTATGGGAGCCAAGTCTGGAAGTGATGACCTTGGCTGTGTAATGGCCAGTGCAACATTTGTGCTTTGTTAGCCTCCAGTTCTGATGATTAGAGCAAACCTTCCTAGTCTCCCCTCCCTTGGGGCCACCCAGAAGCCATAAAATTTAGGAAAACCGCCTGTCAGTTTGAAGGGCTTAGCCCACATGGAACAAGGTACACCCGTGCTCATAGTGGGCTCTGGCTTCTCAACAGTTTCCAGGTGTGGTTTTTGAGCCAGAGAACTCAGTGGCTCCAGTTTTTGTTTACTTTAGAGGAAAAGTTCTCAGACTTTCTTACATAGAATAGACCTCCTCTATCCTGAAGACCTAACATCACACCTACATTTCCTTCTACCTCTTCAAAAGGAAACATTTGTTTATCTGGCAGATCTTAAGAGCCTAGGAGAAGAATCCAGGAAATGATGGAGTCCAGGTCACCTCATTCATAGGTCCAGGGGTTTATTTTTAACATTGCCAAATAGCTGTTTATAACTCAACCCTCTGATCTCTTTATGGTTCTTATCTATCAAGACAGTAGAATGTGTTGGGAAGAAGGCTAGAAATCTGGGTTCCTATCCCAGCTCTGACATTTATTGGTTATGTGACCTGAGCAAGAGGGCTGAACTTGGAGTTGGACTTGAGTTTGAAGGGAGGAGAACCAGGTGGAAGCAGTATCATGAATACCTAGAAAGAAGTGAAAAAGGCCATCAAAATGGTCAAATGGTACAGTGAGGTTGAGAAGGAACAGGATTGAGAAAATTATGAACAGGTTTAAATGGCAAAAAGTATTTTACATTTGTAACATTTATAAGACTTTTCAGTCTTATTGATATGGATTCCAACAAGATTGGTAGTAGATGTTGTTTCTATCATAGATATCAGTTAGTCTAATTCTCTCATTTTATAGATGAAGTAAATAAAATCAAGAGAAGTTGAATGAAGGCCATAATTTAAACAAAAGAACTTTGATTTCAAATCCAACATCTTTTTGCATTGTATTTCCATAGTTCCCACCGTCCTTTTAAGAATGCTGTGTAATAAAGCTCTTGTTGGCAGGTCAGGTAGCTCAAAGATAATGTTAAACAACCAACTACTTGGGAGACAGATTTTAGAATTTTTCCACGCATTGGGATCAAGCTTACTATTCTTTTGCAGATCCATCCTCTTTCTTTTTTAGAAAATCAAGACATTTGCCCTATCTATCCCATTTCCCATGACCTTTCAAAGATCACTAATGAGAGCTCAGTAAAGATCTTTCAGTATGTTAGAGTCTATTTAATGTGAGCCCAGTTACAAAAACTCAGCAGACAGCTTGATTAATATGTTCTTAGTACCCATCGATATTTATATTAGTTATCAAATGTCCATAAACCATTTTGTTTTGTCTTTTTGGTTTTTTTTTTTTTTGATCATCAAAGTGACATGGTAGATAGAATGCTAGAACTGGAAGTAGAAAGACTTGAATCTGAATCTTGTTTCTTTTCTTCTAGCTTAGTAATCACCTAATCTCTCAGATTCACAATTTTAATTTTTAATTGTAAAATTGGAACAATTATGGCACATACCTCAAAGAATTGTCGTGAGGATTAGATAAACTAACGTATATAAAACACTTCACAAACCTTAAGTTGCTATAGAAATGTTAGCTATCATCCCCACCATCATCACCAACATCATCATCAAGGAGGGGTGGAATTCTTCCACTGACATCAAGGAGGGGTGGAATTCTTCCACTGAAATAGATGGCAAGTCACTTATAATAGATAAACCCAAGAGTTTTTCTGAAGTCCAGAAAAGTAAAGGATTCTGACAAAGGTCACAAAATTAAAACATTTTGCTTACTAATTATCATAATCCCTTCAAATGCCTTTTAAATTTTGATAGAGCTGGGCAGACATGTGACTACCAAACCTTTTCTAAATTTGGGATTTAGAGGGTAAAGTTGGCCATTAGCTAACTAGATTGGTGGACTTGAGTTAAGAAAGATTTCGATTCAAACCTCAGATATTTTCTAGCTATGTGACTCTTGACGAATCTTCTTTCAATCCTAGTTTCCCCATATATAAAATGAGGATAATTGCAACTCATACTGGACTGTAACCAGGGAATACACAAGATACTATATTTAAAGCCCTTTGTAAATCTTAAAGCTCCCTTAAAGCTATTTTTTATTATTGATGGGAAGAATCTCTGAATTCATTTCCCTCTCACATCTATTCAAAGCAAATAAAATGTGGTGGTGGCATCTTTTTGTCATGAAAATTGGTGATCTTGATTGGACAGAAAGGAAAAGACAGAGATGTGAAGTAATTGTACAGAACAGTCAGAGCAAATAGAGTGTGGTTGTGACATCTTTTTTTCCATCGAAAACTGATGATCTTGATTACACAGATAAAGAAACTAGGAAATTTGAAATCTGGAGATCTCAAATTGAATCCAACTCTGCCATTTGTGAACTAGATCATCACTTAACTTCATCGAGACTCAGTTTTCATCTGTGAAATGGGAATAGTGCTATCTGTATCACTGATTCACTTGAGTGGTAAAGCAAAGGTCCTTGGGTAAATTAGAAAGTGTTACATAAGTGTGAGTTGTTATTGCACATAGGAGAAGCCAATTGTAACCAACATCTGAAAAGATAATGATCTTTTAAACTTGAAGTTTCAAATTTCTAGTCTTTACCACAATCACCATGTTCTGAGATACACCATTAGGGATGATTTTCCAACTCCACTGGCTACCATTGAGGAGTTGCTGTTGAGTACTTGCTCAAATTATATTAATGATTTGGTCTTTCTGTTCTCCCCAAGAATGTGACTTTGAAGAGGAGACAACATTTTAAAGATATTTGCAGCCATCAATGGCTCACATTCAGAGTTGCAGAAGTCCAAAGTTGCATGAGTTTTAAATTTCTCCATGTATATTGGCATGGGGCATGTAAGCTTAGTCAGCCTTTTGTTTGAAAAAGCTTCTTGAAGTGAGAGAGAAAGAGCATGTGAGCCACGTGGCTGGGGATTTTCTGGCACCATACTTCCTAAAACAAATTCTTGCTCTTGAAAAAAAAAGTGACCACAAAACTACTGGGGCCAAAGAATAACAATAGCTCACATCCAATTCAATTTGATTGAACAGACATTTTAAAAAACTCTCACTGCAGTTTAAAAAGACAAAAAAATGAGATTGTTCCTCCCCTCAAAAAGCTTACATTCTACAAAGGGGAAGTAACGAATGGATACCCATCAATTGGAGAATGGCTGAATAAGTTATGGTATATATGAATATTATGGAATATTATTGTTCTGTAAGAAACAACCAGCAGGATGATTTAAGAGAATTCTGGAGAGACTTACATGAACTGATGCCAAGTGAAATGAATAGAACCAAGAGACCATTATACATGGCAACAACAAGACTATTTGAGATCAATTCTGACAGCCGTGGATCTCTTCAACAATGAGATGATTCAAACGAGTTCCAATTCTTCAGTGATGAAGAGAGCCATCTACCCCCAGAGAGAGAACTGTGGGAACTGAGTGTGGACCACAACATAGCATTTTCACTCTTTGTGTTGTTGTTTGCTTGCATTTTGTTTTCTTTCTCAGTTTTTTTCTTCTTGATTCATTTTTTTCTTGTGCAGCAAGACAACTGTATAAATATGTATACATATATTGGATCTAATATATATTTTAACATATTTAATATGTACTAGGCTACCTGCCAGATAGGGGAGGGGGTGGAGGCAAGAAGAGGGAAATATGGAACAAAAGGTTATGCAAGGGTCAATATTGGAAAAATTACCCATGCATATGCTTTGTAAATAAAAAGCTTTAATAATTAAAAAATACAGAAAATCTTGCTTTCACTCCTATTCTGCATTTGACATATTTTGTTTTTTATAATTGTTAGTTATATCATATATGTTGTATTCCCTTTCTAGATTCCATGAGGAGAAACATGTCTTATGCAATTTTCTAAGTACTAATTATAAAAACTTCTGTGAAGAAGGAAGCACAGCATGAAAGAAAGGATTTCTCTTATAAGATCCTCGTTTGAGTGACAGCTTTAATATATACTATCTGTATAATACTGTACCTACTGCTTTAGAGGTACTATGAGATAAGTGCTTTATAAATATTAACATGCCTCAAAATTAGTTTTTTATATTATCATTATAGTCAATTCATAAATTAGATGCAGCATGACTTAGTGTATAGAGTATGAGATTCGGTGTTCTAGAGACCTGAGTTCAAATCCTGATACCGACTAGCTCTGTGACTGAAGAAATCACTTTTCTTCCAAAGTGTCAGGTAACCTTCTAAGACTTTTTTTCGACTAAGTTATGGGTAAACTAAAGTCTGCATTGGTGGAAGGAGTTTCCACAACAATGAAATCATAGATGCTTGATCTATTGATGAATGTTTGTTGAATTTATAAATTAATAGATAAATTATAAAAATTCCCTATTAAAACCATTATACAATGGCAGATGGAGTGGAATGAAATGGGTGAGTGAAATTTGAACCCAAAATACTATTCACTAAAACTCACTATTCTCTCTAAGAAAAACAATAAAATTGACTATACTCTTAGAAAATAGGTGAGATAACAATTGATTCAGATGAATGAAATGCCTTTTACCCTAGTCACATGAAGTGTCAGTGTCAGGTTTGGGACCTGCAACTCTATTTGCAGATTCCAAGATGAGAGTCCCTCCTGTTATATAATTTGGTCTTTTATAACAGTTTCCATTTACACACACAAATATAATAAATCATTTATAAAATGCCTTACAAAGTACTTTTGTCCATGGAGATATAAAGTTCTTGAGAGCACTTTATTTTATGTTTTAATTTTGAGGGCACTTATTTAAAAAAAATAAACCTTTATATCCTCAGAATTCAGTACAGAGCCTTCTATAGGCTAAGCAATTAATTCGTTTTTGTTACTGAGTTAAAAGTTAGTGAGGATTAGTAGTGCAAGTAGATTATTTTACAGATGAGGAAATAGAGGCTTAAAAAATAAAGTGATTTATCCAAGGTCACATCACAGTTAGTAAATGTCAAAGGAGTGGGACTTGAAATTAAGATTTTCTGGCTCAAAAGCTAATGTTCTTTTCACTGTGTCACAAGCAGGGCAAGATCTCATGATGATGTGTCAAAAGCTCACAGAAAGTAATTGGATGATATGAAATGGATGGATGCCTAGGGGCGAGATCTGGGTTTGATTTGTAAAATTTCCTGTAATTTTTAGTGATGGCTGTTTATCATTAGGAAAGTGTGTCTCCTACTCTTGCCTTTTATTCATTTCAAAATCAAAAGCTCTCATGCAGAGTTATGGCTAGTTGGATCATCATACTTAACATCTATGGAGAAAGCAAAAAGAGATCACTTGGAGGGACCATATCTATCTTTGTCCTCCTCTTCTTTGTACATATAAGCCATATGACTAGCAGACATGGAATAGTGGAAAGCAGTCTTACAGAGAATCTATTATCTTCTCTCCTAAAATGAAGCCTTAACTCTGCTCCTTCCTGCATGACACTTAGCATTATGGTTCTGGAAAATAGGAATGATGACAACAACTTTATTGCTGATATAGTGTTCTTATGAGCATCAAGTATGGGTCACAAAATATAAAGTATTCTTGAATGTTAACAAAATGATAGCTGGTTTTTAGCAAGTGGGATTAAAACCTAGGGTTTGTAAACTTATTTAAAATGTAGGTGGGTGTATAAATATACATGTGTAAGGTTTTTTTTTGGGGGGGAGAAGGGCAAGTGATTAGGGTTAAATGACTTATCTAGGATCACATAGCTACTATGTGTCAAGTATTTGAAGTTAGAATCCAATTCAGCTCCTCTTTTTTTCTAGGGCCAGTATTCTATACACTGTGTCACCTACCTGCCCTGCTTTTTTTGTTGTTTCAAGGCAGTTGAGATCAAGTGACTTGTCTGGGCTCATGCAACTGATAATTTTATTCATACACATACATGCACATATATACACACATATGTACATATATATAGATATATACATACACTCACAATAAACCCCCAATCCCTACATATATCTTTATGTCTTTGTATTTCAATAGAACTGAATTCCTTTGTATATCTATACATTTATTTAAAAATATGATAACTTTTCCAGACTTCCAAAGAGGGTTCAGGATACAAAAATGTTTAGAACCACTGGTTTAAATAATTTAGATAAAGTAAGTTTTGTATTTCAGAATATACAAAATGACATTGAAGATTTATGGAACTTTGTACATGTCCTTTGGTAAATTATAGAATCCACGATCATATAGGATGCTGAAATTTCCAAGTTAATTTCTTGGGGATCCTTCCCCTTCCATCTCTAAATCTGAGAACCTTTCTGAGTCTGCTTGGGTGATAGCCAGAGAGAGGAGGAGAGAACTGTGCATTCTACAAATAAAAATGGTAATAAACTAGTTTGTCTGTGGTAAAGCCATACTGATTCCTGTACTTTTAAATCACATTTTTCAGATCATTTACCTCTCATCATCTTGGGACCTCTTGCATTAGTTCCTTGGGTATGGATTACTGATAATAGAATTCAATGAATGAGGCAAAGGTGACATTTGGGACAATTACTGATATATTGAGTACATGGTTCCTCATCACATCAGAAATATTTGTCAATGTTCAGGAGTACATGTATTCTAATTAGTACCCCCTTTGCAAAAGAGAAAAAAAATGGAAATGAAGGGTGACTATAATCAAGCAATTTGGCTATAGAGAAGACCTGGCACCATGATTGCTTCCTCTTCCCATTAGGATGACTTCTTAAAACTATGTGGTTTAGCTGGGTGATGGTCACTGAAGTCATTGGGAATGACACCTTTCCCACAAGCACAAGATTGATATTTTGTCTTTCCAGGTCACACGTTTTCCATGTGGACCAAATTTTATATTCCCTCAAGTGAACCCAGCAATTCCTGCCAAACTCTGTGGAAGGGTTTGTGCAGTTTCGAGGGGAGGACATGGCCAGACAGGTCTCCTCCATTTACAACCTCCAGACTTGGTGGAATGGGCTATGACCAACACTGACCACAGGAAGATGAAGAGAGAGGCAAAATATTTATTGCCTATTTCCTCAGGAATTGATGAGACTCTTCATCACATGGACAAACACAGGATGTCTCTCTTTTCAGCCTGCTCCCATTAAGTAGGTCAGCCCCTTCTGTTAGGGACAGATTCTCAGGGATTGTTGAAGAAAAATAAGTACCACCGTGGTTTTATATGAGAGACTGTTCCCTTCTCTTGGAGAATTCCATCCTCCAGTGGCAATGAAAGATAATTGTTTTCAGATTGTCAGAATCACAATAGAAACTTTTTAAAATTAAAAAAACTTCTTAATTAATTAGCAGTCTCATTGATTAAATAAATACTGGACAAAATTATAATAATCCCACTGTTCCTTAGTTGATCTTAAAATATGATGTTACTTTCTTTTAAATACCACTCATCCCACTTACTTTCCATTAGCTGACTATCTTAAGGATCAAAAATATACTACTGTATATTAAATGTCATTCTTTGGAAATCACAGATTTAAAAGATTTAACCAGATGCATTATTTTTTATGGTAGATTTTCAAAACCTTCACAATTTTTCATGTTTTCGATACTTCATTTACCTAATTAGTGGGGAAAGGAATAAGCATTAAGTTGGTGTCTACTATTTATAGGCATTATATAAATTCTAATTAGTTCAATGGCATTTGCCTGATTTAATGAGTTTAATGGTAGTCAATGAAAGAATGAAGGAAGGAAGGAGACAAACAACATTTATTAAATTAAGCATTTATGATGTGTCAGGCACTATGCTAAGCTCTTTATAAATATTATCTCATTTGATCCTCACAACAATTCCATGAGGTAGTGGCTGTTATCATCCATAATTTATAACTGTGTAAACTGAGGCACAGAGAACTTAAGTGATTTGGTCAGAGTATCAGAACTAATAAGACTCAAGGCTGGATTTGAACTCAAGTGTTTTTGATTCCAGCTCCAATACTCTATCCAGAGCCATCTGGGTCCAATGGCAAGACAGAGATCAAGAGGACTGGAGATGATCCCAGATGCATGGGAAACCTTGACCTTTTAAAGCTAAGGCCTTTCCAAGGTTGAAATTTGACTGAGGCAATGCCCATTCAGTGGCTAAGGCTAAGTAAGAAATGAGACAAAGAATGAACTTTTTTATCTAATCCAAAAAAAGAAAAAATCAGTCTGGGAGGGGAAGACCTTCAGGGTTTCTGGTCAAAATAAAAACAATTACCATCAGTTCATCCAAATAGAAGGAAAAAGGAAAGAAGTTTTTGCACTCAAGGAACTCATATTCTGAAGGGGGTGAGGAAGAGAATACTTAAAATACTTAAAAGGAAAATTAAAATAATTGGTAGGGAAGGTAGGGTTGGGGGATCAGAGAGAAAAGACATGGGGGTAAATTCCAGCAAACGAAGAACAGCTGTCCTAAGTTCTTTTTTAAAATGGAAATCCTGAGAAGAATTCATCAATGGGAAAAAGGGAGACTTCGTCAATGAATCATCAAGAATTCATCAAGGGGAGAAGTTTTAAGGAAAGTTATGTGAGGAAGTGCTTTTGATCAGTACTAAAGATGCTTTTCTCTGTTCTCTAGTCATTGCTCCCAGTTTTACTCAGGAAGCAAACAATCAACCAATACCCAATAACATTTAGTAGATGCCTACTATATGCCAGGCACATTCATTTTGCTTTTAGCGGAAAGTAAGCTCTAGCAGCTAAATGGATTATTTCGAGAAAACTTCCATAGGCTTCATCAAATGGCAGAAGAGGGTCTATGACATAAAAATGGATTAAGAACCTTTGTTTTATAATATAAACTCATTTGTGATATTTTAAAGAGAAGCAAAATGATGGGATATGTATGATATTACTAATAAAAAAATTAGAAACAATGGAACAAAAGAAAACTTTACTAAAAACATCAATTAAACAGACACATAAGAACATTTAAGGATGAAACTAGTGGGACAACAAAAAGAAAAAAAAAGAAAAATCTACACAAATTTTTTAGAACAAACTTCCCTCCCCATCAATGACAGTGAATATAGCTCATCTGAACTAAGATTAGTTCCAGATATACTATATGTATAAAAAAAATTAGGAAAGTGTGAGTGGGTGGAAAATCAAGTGTTATTACTATTAAAAAAAATAGAAACCATCACAGTCCACCTGCATGCCTACTTTCACCTCTCTCTACCACATTTTTATTTATTCATTTTTAATAATACTTTTTTATTTTCAAAATACATGCAAAGATAGTTTTCAACATTCGCCTTTGTGAAACCTTGTGTTCCAAATTTTTTTTTCCTCCGTTCCCAACCCTAGACAGCAAATAATCTAATAAATGTTAAACATGTGAAGCTCTTCTATAAATATTTTCACATTTAAAGGGCCCAAGAAAAATCAGATCAAAAAGGAAAATAAGTGAAAAAGAAAAAAAGCAAACAATAAGAAAAAAGGTGAAAATACTTTTCTGTGATCCACATTCAGTCCCCACAGCCTTCTGGATGCATAGAGCTCTCTCCATCACTTCTACTGGAATTGGCCTGAATCACTTCATTGCTGAAGAGAGCCATGTCCATCAGAACTACTAGATTTTATATAGATGAAGGGCACAACTATGTTAGGAGAATTTAGTTTGTATTGGCACACATTGCATGATTAATGTGTTGCATAGTTTTGCTGAATCTTTTTATTCTTTATTGTTTGTTATGAGAGATAATGCTGCAGAGAATGAGGATGGGGAAGATTAAGTGGTCCTTTTCAATAAAAAAAAATAAATAGGCACACTTTTAAAATTTAAACATTATTTTCAATGATACAGGAAGTCTGCAAATAAGGAAAATGTAGTGTCTGAAGTATTATATCTGAAGGACAATTAAAGCATAATGATAAGGCATATGACATATAACTGTACAGCATTATCAACAAAGAACTGTACAGGAGAAATTCATTAAGGAATATCATTAGAGGGACACATGATTTGGAAAAGAAGTGAGATAACCATATACCAATCTGATAGACAGCTTATATGCTCCATTGGTATTCATGTAAATATCAGTGTATCTGAGGAAGTCTCTCAGCACATTGCAGGATCTTTTTTTTTTTTTTTAATTTATAGGAAGACACATGAGAAGATGTGAATGGTTTACTGTTTGAACCATTGAAATAGCCATGTCAAAATGAGATCATAGATTCATGGAGGTAATGATGAAAACACTACCGTGCTATGCCTCTAAGATCCTTTTTCCCTAGAGTTCCATCTCATCTACAGATATTTTCAAGATGTCCTTTGATTGCATCACAGAATCATAATATTTCTGAGTTAGAAAGGAACTAAGAAGATGTTGAATCTAGCCTGTATCTGAATAAGTATAATATAATCAATGGATAATCATTTATCCACTGTTGCCCAAAGCAAGTTATCCCATTTTTGCATGGCTAATAAAAAAATTTGCCCACACCAAATTTATATTTGTTTCTTTCCAACTTCCATACCTTGTATATATATTCTGCTTTTCGAGCCAAGAAGAATAATTCTAGTCCCTCTTCCACAGGATAGCCTTTCACATACTTGATTATAGCTATAATATCTCTTTTTTAATTATTAAAGCTTTTTATTTTCAAAATATATTCACGGATAATTTTTCAACATTGATTCTTGTAGCCTTGTGTTCCAAATTTTTCCCTCCTTCCCTCAACCCCCTCCCTTAGATGACAAGTAACCCAATATATGTTATACATGTTGAAATATATGTTAGTTCCAATATATGTAAACATATCTGTACAATTATCTTGCTGCACAAGAAAGATCAGATCAAAAAGAAAATAAAATGATGAAGAAAACAAAATGCAAATGAACAACAAAAAGAATGAGAATGTTATGTTGTGATCCACACTCAGTTCCCTCAATCCTCTCTCTGGGTATAGATGGCTCTCTTTATTAAGAGATAATTGAAACTGGCCTCAATCATTTCATTATTGGAAAGAGTCACATTCACCAGAATTGATCATTGTATAATATTGTTATTGCCATGTACAATGATCTCCTAGTTTTGCTCATTTCACTTAATAGCTATCATATCTCTCCAAGCTTTCACTCAATTAAGTATCCCAAGTTCTAATGACAATAGCATGATTTTGAGACCTTGTGCCATTTTTGACTCATTCTATCTGGATATTGGTATATTCTAAAGTATATAAATTTCATTTTCTATATTTGTTTTAAAATGTCTGAGTGGATGTTTTTTCCTAAATGTTCACATCTGATATCTTTAGGTTAACGGTCTCTTCGTTTTTTTGTCTTCAAGATGTTGTTCTTAAGAACCTAGCATCCATATTGGGCTGATTTCTTCTATAGAATTTTAGATGTTAGGAACTATTCCTCTTAATTTAAAAAACCTACTCTCAAAAGTTAATTTAATTAAAAACAAACAAACATTTATTTTCCCCTTTCCTATACCCTCTCTCCCCTCCCCCCCAAAAAAAACCTCCTTGTAAATATACCTATCTATCTACTGTTGATCTTCATTATATGTGGATTCTGAATTTGCAAATGCATTGACTTGATAAAATTTATTTGTAACTACAAAATCAATACTCGTGCTCCCCCCCCCATATATGCATGGAGTGGTGAAAAATTTTCAGTCACTTAATGTGCATATCAATTGAGGTCAAATAAGGAGATGCTCTGTCTTCTTGTTTCAATTCTCAGACTATAAGCAAGTATCCCTTTTAATGTCTATTTAGAGCCAATTTTTCTTTTTTGGGGGGATACATTTTGATTTCACTTTATAAATAGTACCCAATTAATGTAATACTGAAGGTGCTGTCCAATGTTCCTAAATGCAAGGCTTTGATGTGCTTTACAGAGAAAATATGTGTTGGGTAAACGTCTAGCTGTGAGGTATAGTGTTGTGTCTGTGAATTCAGTAATAATGAATCAATACTATGGCACATCCAGAAAGAGGAAGAGGAAATTTGCTGATTTGTATGTGAGACCACTTTAGAAAGGGCTAAAGTAAATGTTGTACCCAGAGGCTTACAAAAACCTAAGCCCATCTTTCCCTTAGGAGTAATGGTTCAATGTGTATGTGTATATGTGTGTGTGTGTGTGTGTGTGTGTGTGTGTATACACTTCTCTGTTTCTCTCTGTCTCGCTTGTCTCTCTGTCTCTGTGTTTCTTTGTGTTTCTCTCTGTCTCTATTTCTTTCTTTCTGTCTGTCTGTCTTAGACTCTCTCTCTCTCCTTCTTCTCCCTCTTTCTCTGTCTCTCCCTCTCTCTTTCTCTTCCTCACCCCTCTCTCTCTCTAATCAGCATTCTTCTTCCTTCTCCCCCTCTCCATCTCTATTTCTTTCACTCTCCTGCCTATTTATTATAAAAAAACCCCAAATATTCTCATCAGCTATGTCCAAAAATACATGTCTCATTCCTCATCTTGAGTCCTTAGACAGGTCCTATGAAATTATGGTTTATCATTGCATTGATTAAAGGTGTCAAGTCTTTCAAGAATATTTTTTTCCTATGTTATTATTGATTAGTTTTTTTCCTGGATCAACTCACTTCTCTCAGAATCAATTAGAACATTTTTTTGAGTTTTTTTTTCTGAAACAATCCACAAAATGAACTCTTAAATAAAAATTTAGGGTGTATGTTTCCATGCCTAGTTTTCCTCCTCTTTATCACAAATTCCTAACATTTCTGTCCTAGCACCAATTTCACTTTCTAATGAGACAAACATAGAATTAAACTTTCCCTTTTAGGCTCTTTTCTCAATTGAATGAGAAAATAAATGATCAATTAGTCTTCATAGTGAGTACTCCAACAGATATCTGGATAATTGAAATTTATCCATTGTATTCATACCAATCTTGAGTCCTAGTCCCTAAACTTTCCTGTCTTTCTCCTCAGTTCATCTGTAGTATATTCCAATGATGATGTTTCTGTTTTTGCCTACTTTGATCTTCACCAAAATGCGCCACACCTTGTTTCCTTACTCTGATGTCTAGACTTTCTTACCTGAATTTATCTTCTCATTTTTTGCTGCTTCTACCTTCCTTTTAACTATTTTCCTCTTTTTGAAAAAAGATAGACTTTGAGAGCCATATTCTATAAAATAATAATAGTTGTATAATAATGCCTAGCATTTATATAGGACTTTAAATTTGCAAAGTGTTTAATAAGCATCTCATTTGATCCTCTTCACAATCAAGGGAGGTAGTTGCTTTTATCATCCCCATTTTACATATAAGGAAATTGAGAGAGGCTAAAGTTTAAGTGACTTGTTTGGGATCAATAGTAAGATTTTTTTTTTTTTTGATTAGAACTCAGGTCTTTTTTTTTTTTTTTTAAACTCAGGTCTTCTTGATTAGTCTTCTATCACTCTTTCCACAGAACCACCTATTTACCTATCTACCTACTTTGTTACATCCCATCATATCTCCTTAATATTTTTGATGAAACTTTTCTTGGCCTACATTAAAACTTCATCTATTTTTGCAAAGATTCCTGAGGTTCAGAGAGAGTTAGAAAATAGTAGTGATTACTGTGCTGTACTTAAAGTCAGGAGGATCCAGATTTGAGTCTATACGCTACCGAAGTGATTTACGCTTACTGAACCTCAACTTCCTTATTTACTAAAATGGGATTATTAGAAACTTCAAAGAGTCATAGGGTTTTTGTGAGGTTTAAATTAGATGTAGGAAAAATATTTTGCAAACTTTGGGTTTTATAAATATTAATTAATAGCTAACATTTATGTAGTGCTTTGTATCAAGCACTATGCTAAGTGCTTTATAATTATTATTTTATTTGATCCTCACAACAACCCTGGTAGGTAGATGCTATTATTATTGTCACTCTACAGGTGAGAAGATAGAGGAAGATAGAGGTTAAGTGACTTTTCCAGGATTATATAATAAGTAAGTGTTGGAGAATAGGCTTGAACTCAGGTTCTCTTAATTGCTCTATCCACTGTTCCATCTCACTGCCCTTAGAAAAATCCCCTAGTAGAAAATGCTTATTAATAAATCCAATTAGTGGTTCCATTCTTAAATTTTTATCTTCTATTGATATCCTTTTCCCTATAGTGTGGCTATGACATCTCCCTCCCTCAATATATGAAGGAAATTGTCTTGTTTCTCTTTATTTGCAGTTGAAAGATTTTGAAGTTAGATTTGCTAGACTCCAGGCAAACACATTCTTACCATTTCTTGTTAAGAGTATTCTATATCTAGTCAGGAACTTGATATTTTCATATTTTAAGCATAAACTCAAATGCCATTCCTAGACATCATCTTTTAATTTTTACTTAGTTTTAGTTTAAATTTTTTATTGATATCCTCTGTTTTGTTATCATCTTTCTCAGAATTATCCCTCTCATCTCTTCCACATGACAAGCCATCCTCTGTAATAAAGAATAAGAGAGAAAGATTAAAACAAAAAGATCAATAAAACTAGTCAGCACACCAACTGAGTCTGATTGTATATGTATGCAATGTTCCACATGTCTAGTTTCCTACCTCTTAAAAAGAAAATGCATTTTTTTATCTCTTCTTTGAGGCCAAACATGGCTATTATAATTGCATAGTGTTCATTTTTTTTCTTGTACAGATTTCATCTTCTTAACTGACTATCCACTTTCTAGATGATTCATGTGGCTAGCCTCTACATAAATCACCAAAATTGGGTAATGGTTGTCAGGTCTGAGAAGATTCAGGAGACTCTCCATAATGTCCCCTATACATTCTCCTGGAAGAAGGAATATTTTCTGAATTTTTATGTCAGATTGACTTACGAACCAATGGAATGATGCTGAGGATCTCCAGGTGGTGCCAGAAAGGAAAGAGAACATCTAGTTCTAGCCACAAGAGGAAAAGCTGAGTCTTGGTGGTCCAGAGCATCATTCCACGAATACAGAAGGTTTCTTTCTCTATAAAAAGCCAAGCTCTGTGCTCCACAGGAAGAACTTCAGTCCTAAGTATTCCATTGGTTCATTGATCCTTAATTAAGGAAACTATTGATGGTTTTTCAGTAAGGGAATGACAGAACAAAGGTGGTATTTGAGGACAGTTAATCTATCTATGGTAAGTAGGGTGAGAAGAAAGATTGACATCAGGAGAGCATACCAGCTGAGTCTGACTATATATGTATGCAATGTTCCACATGTCTAGTTTCCCACCTCTTAAAAAGAAAATACATTTTTTATGGAAAAGGAAAGGAGAAAAAAGTCACTCACTTTTTTGGAACAATGGAGGTCAAAATACCTGGTTGTTGTGAGTTGCTTTTGTCTTTCCATTTATACTGTTTGGATGTTCAACCTTTGAGGCCTTAGCCAACACTCTTAAGATGAAGAGCTGCAAAGAATGTATTAATTTGCATTGGTAGAAGAACTTTTCTCTTCTGAGAGTGCCCAATATTAATAAAATCAGAGGCCTAATTCCTATGCCATCCCTATCCTTATTTCTATCCTTCTCATATATCATATAGCTTCCAGGGGTCCTCAAACTTTTTAAATAGGGGGCCAGTTCACTGTCTCTCAGACTGTCGGAGGGCCAGACTATAGTAAAAACAAAAATTTTGTTTGAGGACTTTTGATAAAGAAACATCATAGCACTGGGTGAGGGGGATAAATATCCTCAGCTGCCACATCTGGCCCGTGGACTATAGTTTGAGGACCCCTGCTTTAGACTATATGACTTTAGAACTGGGGCTGAATTTTGCCTCAAACATTTATTTCTAGATGGTCCTAGGTAAGTCATCAACCTTCTCTGAACCTCAGTTTTTTTGTCTTCAGAATGGGAATTATAGGGGCAGTTAGATGGTAAAGTAGAGCAGTAGCTTTGAAGTCAGGAGAATTTGAGTTCAAATCTGGCCTCATGTACATAACACTTCCTAGCTGTGTGATCCTAGGCAAGTGACTTAACTGTCTCACCAAAAAAGAGGAAAAAAAAATAAGATAAAAAAAAGTCTCAGAATGGGAATTATAATAGCACATATCCATGCAGATTGCGTTCAAATGAGATTAATGGGGATGATGATGGTGATGATCATGATGATTTCTTCCTGATCTGGGATCCACAAGTGCACTGCTGCCATCATTGGATGGGTTACCTTAATGGTAGGAATAATCTATTCTAGAGTTTTAATGAGTTCTAGGTGGAATATGATTTGGGGGATAATATAATTTTTCATTGGTTGTTTGCTTTTCTGCATGGATATATTTCACATTAGGAAAAAGGGCAAATACTGAAGGTAAGTGTGGGCAGCTTTAGAAGAAGAGGACAGTAAAGTGAATGGTAGAGAGGTGACATGTGCACTGTTGGCCTGTTATTATTATATTATTATTATATAGTATATATTACATATACATAGTTACTTACTATACTTACTATACTATGCTATACTATATAATATATTAATAATAATGTTATATAATATAATACAATGTAATATAATATATGATAAAATATAACATATAATATTAATAAATAGATTTAGAATTATAAATGACTTTAGGCATCAGGTCATCATTTTTTAGACGAAACAAACAAGCGCTGGAGAAACTCAATGGCTTATCTAAGATAATGTCAGAAGTGAAATTTGAACCTAGATGATTGACTCAGAATTAGTGTTCTTTTCACTGTTGGATCTCAAATAAGGTTCTTTTTAGGAGCTTGGGAAGGGGACAGTGCAGACAAAGTTGAAGGATGTCCATGTCCCATGGGCTGGTATCAAAGGAGGGATATTTGGCATTATTTATTTTTTAAACCATTAAAAACTGCCTTACTGTATTTACATGGGATTTCTCTCCTTTTCTGCTTTTCTTTCTTTGCCCTTTGTCTTTCTCCCTTCTCTTTCTTTCTTCTTCCCTAGGTGTGTTTGACAACTGCTCCCATGCTGTCAGTGACAAGGGCTGGTCCTTGGGTATCCGCTCAATGGAGCATCATGGGAGGAAGGATGCTCGTTTCTTCTTTTCTCTCCGCACAGACCGTGTGAGAAAGGCCACAATCGTGACTGGGCACAGTCGCTACTTGTCAGGTACATGGACACATTTAGTAGCCACTTATGATGGACACCGCATGGCTCTATATGTGGACGGAGCTCAAGTAGCCAGTAGCCTGGACCAGTCTGGACCCTTGCACAGTCCATTTATGGCATCTTGCCGTTCTTTGATCCTGGGTGGGGATAGCTCAGAGGACAGACACCAGTTTCGTGGGCACATGGGTAGCCTGACTCTCTGGAACACAGCCCTTCAACAAAGCCAGCTCCAGCAGAGTTTCTTGCAGCCAAGTGGGTATGGGGACTTAGCTTCCTTGGCATTCAGTGCCAGTTTTGCTCCAGTGGAACAGCAATGGGTAACCTTCAAGGATGGGGAATTCCCAAGACTTGAGATGCTTGAGGATCCAGAGCCCGAGCCTGAGATTCTTTACCCTCTCCTGCCTCCATCCTGTGGGCAAACTGCCTGTGACAATGTGGAGTTGATCTCCCAGTATAACTGGCACTGGCCACTGAGGAGTGAGAAGGTGATCCGTTACCGAGTGGTGAATGTATGTGATGATGAAGGGTTGAACCCTACTGTCACTAGTGAGCAAATCACACGGCAGCATCAGGCACTGACTGCGGCCTTCAGCTGGTACAACATCAGCTGGCAACTGAGTGTCCATGAAGTCCGTAACTCCACCCTGCGCTATCGGGCTGTCCTGGTGAACTGTGAGCCCAGCAAGATTGGCAATGACCATTGTGATGCTGAGTGTGAGCACCCACTTACTGGCTATGATGGCGGTGACTGTCGCCTTCAGGGACGCTGCTACTCCTGGAACCGAAGGGATGGCGTGTGCCACATGGAGTGCAACAACATGTTGGATGACTTTGATGATGGTGACTGTTGTGACCCTGAGGTAACGGATGTTCGGAAGACCTGCTTTGACCCTGACTCATCCAAGCGGTAAGGATGAAGGGATTGGGTACTTTCTGCTACAAAACTGATATCATAGCATTTCCCCCCACAGAGTTTAGGACTTTAAAAAATGTGCACACTAACAGAACACAAAGAAACAAATTCCAGGTCTCATGCCCCATTATGGGAATTGTTTATTTAATATAAGTATACATTGAAACTAATCACTTAACACAAATTATATATTGCAACAGTTTCTAGAGATTGCTTGGCAATTAGATAATTATGGACATTGATGTTTCATTCATGAAATAGTGGGAAGGATGTTGATTTTGATGGAGGAAATGAGGAGTTTGATTCAATGTCCTTTAAGATTAATTAATATTTTATGACTTTGAATAAGTCATTTTCAATCTCTAAAGATCAATTTCATCATCTGTCAAAGTCTCTTTTAGCTCTCATAAAGTAGCTGGGCAGCTAAGTAAAGTGCTTAAGAAGATCTAGTTCACATCAGATCTTAGACACTTAGTAGCTATGTGACACGGATAAATCACTTACCTTTTGTCTACCTCAGTTTCTTTATCTTTTTTTTTCCCTCTGAGGCAATGGGGGTTAAGTGACTTGCCCAGGGTCACACAGCCAGGAAGCATTAAGTGTCTTAAGTCATATTTGAATTCAGATCCTCCTGACTTTAGGGCTGGTACTCTATTCACTATACCAACTAGCTGCCCCCAGTTTCTTTATCTTAAAAATGGGGATAACTCTGTGTGACCTTGAGCACACAGATAAAAAAAGAGATAATAGCATCTACTTGCCAGGGTTGTTATGATCATAAAATGAGATGTTTATAAAGTATAGATCTATATTAATGCCAATTATCGTTATTATCCATATATATTGTAAGGGATGGATTAGAGGGAGTAAGATTGTGTGGATGCCTGTGACAGGAAACAATAAGTCATAATAGCATTATGGATTGATGTTACAAGATGTCTAAAGGTATCAAAATAGTAAAGCCAAATCTAAATTGACTCTTTCTTGCATAGAGATTGCTTGTAATGTAACTGTTTTTATTGTTATCTCAACAAAAATTTCCAGTTGTTACTGTGAATGAGCCTCATTTTGAACTCACTGTGGAATCCCCTGGAGAGAGAGATTCCCAAACCATTCACCATTTCGCCAACACACACTAAAGCAATGGTTAATTCGAGAGACCACACCTTTTGAGAGGAAAGTTTGTCAAGATCATTGAAGTTAATCTGGTCACTTTATATTTTATGTCACATATAAATATTTCATAGTTTATTTTATATCATCACCTTTATTATCATCACCAATATTGAAGCACTATGGTGAATTTGGAGTCAGAGATCATGGTTTTAATCCTGACACTGTCTGTGATTTTGAACAAATTATTTATTTAGCTTCTCTGGAGCTAAGTTAAATAAAGGGATTGAACTTCATGGTTTCTCAGGCCCCACCCAGCTCTAGATCTAAATCTAAATTCTATAGCATCATCATAACTACTGAGATTTACAGAGTTCTTTAAGATTTGCCAAAGGCCTTTCCATATGTGACCCCATTAGAACCTCTCATGAAAACTCTGAGGTAAGTACCATAATTATTACTTTTAACTCTATTTTACAATGGGAAACTGAGGATGAGAACATTTAAGTGTCTTGCCTAGAGTAACAAAGCTAGTAAATGACAGAGGGGCAGTTTTAGACTTTGATCTTCCTGATTTTATTTCCAAAGCTCTGCCTCTATAATATTTCCTTGGTCACTTAAACCTACAGTTGCCACTTCCCTCTGCTGGAGGGAAAAAAGATAAATATCTAATTGATAGATGACAGATAGATAAAGATGAGTAATGATCAATTGTGGACAGATAATAGATGACATATGAATAGAAGCTAGATTGATAGATAATGCTTCAGACACTCATTAGCTGTGTGACTCAGGCAAGTCACTTATTTCTGTTTGCCTCAGTTTCCTCCTCTGTAAAATAAGCTGGAGAAGAAAATGTCAAACCCTCCAGTATCTTTGGCAAGAAAAACCTAAATGTGATCACAAAGAGTTGAATGCAATTGAACAATAGTAACAAGTCAGCATAAGGTGGTAATGATCAGGGAAAGATAAGGCTGAAGGTCACCCATCTATTTAGCCCCTTTTCCCAAGAAAGACTCTTTCTTTTTTTTTCCATTTAAAATTTCATATTTTCATTCTTTTGAGAATTCCTGTTACCCTTGTTATTCTTGATCTTCCCCTTCCAGTAAAGGAAGACAGAGGAGCAGATTTTAGTTAATAGTTGCTATGAGCTCAGATGAGACATCTTTTGTTTGTAGGAAAAACCTCCTTCCTTGCATCCTCGATCTTTTTGGGACCTTCAGCCAATCCCCACAGTGAGACTGTAAGCAGAGAAATATAATGGCAAAGGGAAGATAACCTTTTCTCCAACTTTCATAATTTTATTTCTGACCTAGAGGCCATTTTCCCACCTTTCTTTTTTTGTTGTAGATTTGTCTTTATCATAAAGATATGGCTCATTTTCTTAGTTCTTAATTGGAGCAAACTAAAATTAAAACTCACACTTAACTCTTAGAGGAATTTAGTCTATTGGACTCAAATCTCAGAGGAGGCTCAAAATAGAAACAGAGGACAGGCTGTGACTCAAATTAGGAGTTCTTAATCTGGAGTTTGTGGACTTAATGGGGATCTGTGGATAGATATTATGGGATGCATGAATTTTTATTTGGAGAACTACTTCAATACAATTGGTTTCCTTTGCAATCTATGCATTTTATTATATGTTCTTAAAAACATTATTCTGGGGGATGGACAATAGGCTTCACCACTTTTCTAAAGAGTTCCATAAAACAAACAAAAAGGTTAAGAATCCTTGAGCTAGATGGACTGTCCATAATTTCACCTCATATGGATCTAGCAGTTAAGGGCACCAAGTGATTCATAACTTGTGGGCTGAGTGAACATATTATGTTGTTCAACCACTTACTTATCCTACTGGTTAAGAACTTTCTATTTACCTAAAATTTCAGTAAGATAAGATTTACATTTATCAAGTAGAATTTCTAAAAGATGTGGATGAAAGTTGGAACCAAGGACAATTAATGGAGGGTGAATATAAAAGGCTGGAATAGTCCTGTAAGAATAGTTCTGAGAGTGCCAAAGCTTAGCTTTAGTGACAAAAGGGTTTTTTAGTTATACTGCGTTTTTCCTAGGGCTAAGAGCTAAGAAATGGAACTATTGTTTGGGAGTGGATAGGATAAAGATAACCACCCACACAGAGAAAGTTGTACTGCTTAACTCTTAATTTGCTTTTGTTTGTTTTTTATTAAGAATGAATGGCCAAAATAATTATAGACAGCATCGATAGTAGATTAAAGAAATTTTGTCTTTAAAATTTGTCTCTGATGCTAAACTAGCTTCATGACCTAGAATTTTTTAAACAAACTCTCCTTAGGCAACATTCTAAGACTTATTTACTAAATTTTATGCAATTTAAATCCCATTGGTATGAAACTCTATTCTTATTGGTGGGTTGCAATCTATTTTGGGGCAAGAAGTTACCCCACACCTATAAAACCAAAGTCTTTAATGTATTGACATTTCTTTGCAAAAGAGAATACTTATTGCATTGGAATAACAAAATATTAATAGAAAATTGACAACTTAAGAAATATAGGGGTGTAATAAGAGCTCTTAGATATCCTTGATAAATTCAGATTACCAGGATCATATAAAATAAATCCGAAGGTCCTGAAGGAGTTTGCTGAACCACTATTATCTGAAAAATCATGGAAAATGGCATATAAAGTCCCATTCTTCAGAAATGGCAAGGAAGTAAAATTTGCCAACTATGGGCCAGTGAGCCCATCTCACTGAAATCTTGGCAAGATCTTAGAATATGTTGTTAAAGAGATGGTGAGAGGTAGTTCAATATATTTTATGAAGTGCTAGATTTTGTAGTCCCAGGACCAGATCTTAAATCCTGACCTTGCCACTTACTACTTGTATTTTTTGGGGGAAGTTACCTATTTTTTCTTAGTATCAGTTTCCTCATTTGTTAAATGAGCTAGTTGGACTAAGTAATGCCAAAGGATTCTCCAACTCTAAATCTGTGATCTTCTGAACAAATACAAAAAACAGAGATGATCTCAAAGTGCCAGTTTGTTTTCAGCAAGAAAGAACAAAATAAAACAAAACAAATAAAGCAAATAAAGGAAAAGGTGGAAAGACATTGACTAGTTGATCATAGGGCCTGGATTCTGAATGATTTAGTTTGAATCTATAGAGAAGTAATTTATGTTTTGATCTCACCTTGGAGTGCCTCAGGAATGCATGCTTGACTCTATATTGTTGAACGACTTGGACAAAGACATAGGTGACATTTTTCTCAAATGAAAAAATAAAGATGAATGACTGACAATAATAACAGTTGGGATTCATGAATAGGGAGGGAAATTGATCATAGAATCAGTAAGATCTAAGTTCTTTAAAAAAATAAAGCTTTTTATTTTCAAAATATATGTATGGATAATTTTCAACATTCATCCTTACAAAATCCTGCATCCTAAATTTTTTTCCTCCTTTTTCCTCACCTCCTCCCCTAGATGGTAGTACAATATATGTTAAACATGTGCAGTTCTTCTATATGTATTTCCACAATTATCATGCTGCACAAGAAAAATTAGATGAAAAAGGAAAAAAAAGGGAAAGAAAACAAAATGAAAGCAAACAGCAATAAAAAGAATGAAAATACTCTGTTGTGGTCCATAGTCAGTTCCCACAGTCCTCTTTCTGGGTGCAGATGGTTCTTTATATCACAAGACCATTGGAACTGGCCTGAATCATCTCATTATTGATGAGAGCTATATCCATCAGATCTGATCATCTTATAGGCTTTTTGTTGCCATGTACAATGATCTGGTTCTGTTTATTTCACTTAGCATCAGTTCCTGCAAGTCTCTCCAGGCCTCTCTGAAATCATCCTGCTGGTATTTCTTACAGAAAAATAATATTCCATTATATGAATATACCATAACTTATTCAGCCATTCTCCTACTGATGAACATCCACTTAGTTTCCAGTTTCTTGCTACTACGAAAAGAGCTGCCACAAACATTTTTGCACATGTGGATCCCTTTCCCTCCTTTATGATCTCTTTGGGACACAAACCCAGTAAAAATAATTTCTAAATTCTAACTCATCCTCAGGCATTTACTACATATATGCTGTTGGGCAAGTCACTTCATTTCTTTTTGCCTTTGTTGCTCCATCTGTACAATGAAGATAATAATATACTTTGCATAGGTTATCATTAAGATAAAATAAGATAATATTTGCAAAGTACTTTGAAAAGTTTAAAGTGCTATATAACTGCTAGCTATTATAATTTATGTCTCTAAAGGATGAATTGGTTGAATCTAAAAAGATGACGTTTAAAAGGGATAAATTAATATTTATTGATACATGGATACATTTGATAACACACTGGCAAATTTACATTTCCTGTATATTGACTTTTAAGAGAGAACTTCTTTTAAGGGTTTATTTTTTTTTCTTTCTAATTTAATTTAACTCATCCTATGAATAAAAAAAAACAGTTGCATTCAAAAAGTCAACATTACAAGTGAAAGATATAGGAAAAATATGGGTAGCCAATAGCTAATGTGAAAATCAACTTGGGGTTTTAAGGTCACTATGAGTCACCAGTTTGTGATAGTAGCCAAAAAAATCTGGTGATATTGGATGAATAGCCAATTGGATGCAATAGTCCAATATCACCGGACTGCATTAAGACAGATACAATCTCTAGTAGCACTGTGCCTTGCTTTGTTCAACCTGAATCTTCAGCACTATGCTCACTTTTGTATGTCTCATTTTAGGAATAAAAATAATGAATTGGAAAGGAGAGAATAAAGAGTCTGAAGGGCTTCAAAATAATGAGGGTCACTTGAAAGAATCGGGGATTTAGAAGAGAGAAGGAAAGATTTAGGGGTCCTAATAGCTCTGTTCAATAATTTAAAGGGCTGGTGAGAGAAACTAGGATTAGGTTTGTCCTTTCTGGCCTCAAAGGGTAAAACTAGGAGTATCTGGTGAATATTGCAAGCATGTATATAAGGAAAGATTGCCTAATAATTAAAAACAGTCTAAGAGTGGATTAGGTTGCCTCAGAGAATACTGAGAGCTCCCCAAGTAGACACAGTTAAATAAAAAAAGAATTCTTATGTTAGTAGAAATTGGACTAGATTTCCTCTGAATCTAGTGGTGAAATGCTCTCTCTCCCAAACTACCTTGTATTTAATTATTTTGTATTTATTTACATTCATTCCCTTTATGTTAATGATGCATCCATATTTTTATAACTTAAAAACATTATTAGAATGTGAATTTTTATAAGGAAGAAGGGTTTTTTTTTTTTTTGGTTTGTTTGTTTTGTTTTGTTTTGTTTTGTTTTGTACTTGTATCCCTAGTACTTAGAACAGTGTCAGGCACATAGCAAGCTCTTAACACTTAATTGATTGATTGATATGTAAGTCCATTTGATATTAATGTTTACTTGTCTTGTATATCAATTCTCAAGAGATCTTTTAAGGATCTATTTATTTATTTCTAATTTAATTTAACATTTCAATGAATAGAAATATGTTTTCTTTCTGTCTCTCTATTTCAACCCTTGCACCAATATACGTGGTTAAGGAAAACTAATTTTTACATTTCCCATCCCCTCTCCCAAATGTGTGTGTGTGTGTATGTGTGTGTGTGTGTGTGTGTGTGTTTATAGCATTGATGAGAGAGATATCCCTTATCCCCAAGTCCTCCTCAAAGGTTCTAAAGAGCCAAAAGAAAAATGAATTTCACAAAAATTCCTATCCCGGAAGCAACTAAGAGGATGAGATAAGCTACAGAATACAACATCAAACATCTGTAATCCAGATGGGCATGCTGTCAGGGGGCTAATATTTATCAGACTTTAGGCCACGCAGGAGATATGAATTATGGACACACTACCTGGCCAATTGTGAAGAATTACATCAAGCTGCCAATGTGACTAGTTACTGAGTGGGGGTGGTGATGGTGATGGGAGGTTCTAAGCAACTCCACCCAGAGAGGTTCCACCATGGGCCAGGGACAAACGAATAAGAACACTTAAGGGAAATGGAATCACAGGATCCAAGACTCTGATCAAGTTAGTTCTGGGAGCTGAGCAAGGAGAATCTTTGTCTCTGTAAGGAAAATGAGCTTTCCCCTTGAAAATTTTCTGGGTTTCAGATTCTTTCCAGATGGTCGTTTCTTTCCCTTAAAAGGAAAGACCCTCATCTTTTGGAGATGAGGGTCTCTCTGCTGCTGGCTTCATTTCTTTTACCATACTCTCCTTCTGCTCTTCTCTCTCTAAACCCAGCAGCAACCAACTCTGCAACTCGGTTTGCCTTTTTTGTTGGCTTCTATGGCTCTGTTCTCTTCATTATAATGGGGGGAAACATCATAAAATAAAAAAAAAAACAAGTGACTAAGCAAGGCTTAACTGGGCCATCAATCACCCCGTCTCAGTCCAAGCTGTGAGGCAGACAATGGGTGTCGGGTGCATTTGTTTTCTAGAGTTATGTGGTGGGGCCTCTGTCTCTGTGTGTGTCAGAGTGAGTCATTGTCTGTCTCCCCGAGTCCCTCTCTGCATCCTTTTCGTGGTCTGCCTCTTCTCATCAATGTTCCAAATTGGGGAGGGCTGGATGTATCAAAGGCAGAAATTTGGGGGAGAGGGCAGGAGCCCAGATTTTTCTGCTTGGAAGCAGACCCTCAAGGTAGGAGACAGTTAAGCCTCTGCAGCTGTGTGTTCAAAGAAGGGCATTTCCCTAGGAAATTGTGTATAGGAAAGGGTGTGTGTCTGTCTCTGTGAGGGATGGAAAAGGGAGCAGGTGGAGATGTTTGCTACCCGAGGCCCCATTAGTACCTGGTTTCTCAGGACTAGCTTGCCTCTGCACTCACCCAATCCTTGCTGGCAGCTGGGCCAAGGGAACAGCTCAGCTGGGGCCCTGCAGTGTCAGGGTCTGTTAACCATCATCCAGACTTCATTATAGGTTTTGTTTGAAGTCAGAATTGAAAGTTCCCCTAAGCCAAAAAAAACATTCAGGGGGGAAAATAAGCGTAAAAGGGTAGGAGAGGGCAGAGAGGGAAGAGGAATGAGGTAGAGAAAGTGAAAAACGAGTAGCAAGGAAACTTCTCAATCCCTCCATCTCCAAATGAGTAAACAAGAACAAGTCTGGAAGCCAGTGACTCTCTTCATGTTTCCTTCACCTGGCTAAAAGAGTCAGAGGGAAGAAGGGCACATTGCACACCTTGCAAATGGGCCAAGAAATCCAACTGGTCCAAAGGAATGGATGGTTTCCACCCTTCCCCCTCCATTTCCTTCTTTCCTTTCCTAGCCAACTTCCCCTTCCACAGCCCCAGTAGATGCCCAGGTCAGAAAACAAGTAAAATTAGCATTTGTTCCTACTCATCTGGCACACTCTTCTAGGTGAGTGGTTAGTAGCTATTTCCACAGCTCCATGACCTGGTTTTCTCCCTTCCCCCCAAATTCCCCACACTTTTAAAAAACCATTCCCTATTCAATAGGATTATGATAGAGCAACAGAATCTATGACAATTAGGGCTGAGCTAGTGCTTAGCTCAGTGCCTGGCATATTATAGGCACTTGATTGAGTGATAGGATAAATTGTGGGTAATCAAAGGTTAGTCCCTCTTCATCAAAAGTCTCAGAAGCTTTTCTCCTTTCTTTCCCTTCCCCCAATCCCAAGCAAAATAAGTATTACAATCAACTGGTCACTTAGTACAGTAGAAAGAGTTCTAGATTTGGAGGATCAAATTTTGCCTCTGCTGCTTCCTTCTTGCCTGATATTAGGCAATTACTTTAATTTCTTTGGGCTTTAATTTCCTTTTTTATAAATCAAGAGGATTGTGGGATTACAAAAGAATCAATTAATATTGGAATGTTGTCTATCAATATATACATAACACATACATAAATAGAAAATATAAAAAATATGTATTAAAGTTCACGGGCCTCTAGTTAAGAATTTTTGGCTATGATAGCCTTTGAGCTCTAAATATATAAAACTATGAACTCATATTTCTATGGCATTTTAAAATTTACAAAATGTTATTCTTGATTAAAATTTGGGACCTTTCAGGGAAGGGACCATGTCTCTTGCTTAATGTCTGGCATATTGTAGGTGCTTAATAAATGCTTTCTGATTGATGGGCTCATAACAGGGCCCTGGAGTAGCATGGTGCAGTGGAAACAATATTCCCTTATTTCCTAGAGAATATAAGTATCATTATCCTTGTTTTATAAATGAGTTAATATAGGTGCAGCATATGGGAAGTGATTTTCCCACTGTCACATTGATAGTAAATATCAGAGCCAAGATTCATACCTTGTCAACTCTCCCATGTACTCGTCATTCAACATGTCACAGCTTGTTCAAGATATACTTGACTGAAAACAATGATCCAAGCCAATTCCAAAGGATACATGATGAAAAATGCTAATCCCCTTTAGAGAGAGACTGGTGAACTCTGAGTGTAGATTTTTTTCTACTTTATTTTTCTTGGGTTTTGTGTGTGTATATTTTCTTTTGCAAAATAGCTAATATGGAAATGTTTTGCATGACTTCACATTTATAATCCATATCATATTGCTCTCCTTCTCAAGAAATGGAGAGGGTTGGGAAGGAGGAAGAGAGAGAATTTGGAATTCAAATTAAAAAAAATTGAGAAATATTTAATGAAATAAATAAAAACACATTAATTAAAAAGAGAGATAAACTTGACAGAGTTAAGTCAGACTCCCAACCTGCTGTTTTGCCAAGAAGAAGGGGGAAGTGATTTTTTTTTTTTGGACAACAATGAAGTTGTTTTCCTCTGGCCTTATTACTATTTTGAAGGATGTAGATAACAATAGACAAGTAGCCCCCACAGTAACAGAACATCCCTGCCTTATCTCCTCAGTTCCTTCTTCTTGCAGAGACTTGAGCAGTTTACTTATTTAGTAGCATAGTTGATTAAGGCATGATTGTTTTGAGGATTTGGTGGCTCCAGCACTTACTGGAAGGGAAGGGAATAGATTGAGTACAAAGGAGGCAATTTATCAATTAAATATACTGGATATATATGGAACTGGAACAAGGATAAATGCAGAGTCTTCCTAAAGACAGAGACAGCTAGTACATTGTTTTGGTAAGAATTGAGAAGCATGGAATGAGTCCATATTCTCAAACATTGGCCACACCCTGGTGCTACAAGTGCTACATTTGTTTCTTTATCTTTTTATTTTTCTTTTTTAAAAATTTAATTTATTTTAATACACATTGCTTTACAAATCATTTTGGGAGAGGAAAATGACAACAAAAGGGAAAAATCATGGGAGAAAAAAGAAAACAGAAAAAAGAAGTGAACATAGAACGTGTTGATATACATTCAATCTCCATAGTTCTTTTTCTGGATGCAGATGGCATTTTCTGTCCAAAGTCTATTGAGACTGCTTTGAATGAACCACTGAGAGAAACCAAGTCTTTCATAGTTCATCATCACACATTCTTGCTGTTATTCTGTATAGTGTATTCCTGGTTCTGCTTGTTTCACTCAGTATCAGTCCATGTAAATCTTTCCAGGCCTTTCTAAAATCAGTTTGTTCATTATTTTTTATAGAACAATAATATTCTATTATCTTCATATGTCATAACTTATTCAGCCATTCCCCGATTGATGAGCATCTATTCATTTTCCAATTCTTTGCTACAACAAAAAGGGCTGCTACAAACATTTTTTGCACATGTGGGTCCTTTTCCTTCCTTTATGATTTCTTTGGGATATAGATCCAGTAGTGGAACTGCTGGATCAAAGGGTATGCACAATTTTATAGCACAGTTCCAGATTGCTCTCCAGAATGGTCAGATCATTTCACAATTTCACCAACAATGCATATTATTATACCAGTTTTCCCATATCCCTTTTAACATTTATTTTTATCCTTTCCTGTCATTTTAACCAATCTGAGAGGTTTGAGATGGTACTTCAAAGTTGTTTTAATTTGCATTCCTCTAATCATTTTTCATATGACTAGAGATGACTTTAATTTTGTCATCTGAAAATTGTCTGTTCATATCCTTTGACCATTTATCAACTGGTGAATGCCTTGTAGTCTTATAAATTTGACAAAATTCTTTACATATTTTAGAAATGAGCCTTTTTCAGAAATACTGGCGATAAAGATTTTTCCCCAGCTTTGTACTTCCCTTTTAATCTTGTTTCTGTTGGTTTTGTTTGTGCAAACCCTTTTTAATTTAATGTGATCAAAGTTGTCCATTTCACCATTCATAATGTTCTCAAGCTCTTCTTTGCTCATAAATTTCTCCCTTCTCCAAAAAAATTAGGTAAATTATCCCTTGCTCTCCTAGTTTGTTTATGGAATCATCCTTCATACCCAAATCATGTACCCATTTTTTATTGTTTTGATGATTATTAATTAATTTTTAAAAGTTATTTTCTTATAGCTTTTTATTTACAAAGCATATGCATGTGTAATTTTTCAACAATGACCCTTGTAAAACCTTCTGTTCCTAATTTTTCCCTCTCCCCCCCTACACCTTCCCCTAGATGGCAGGTAGTCCAATACCTGTTAAATATGTTAAAATATATTAAATCCAATATATGTATACATATTTATATCATATACCCATTTTGATCTTATTTTGGTATGGGGTATGAGACGTAGGTCTATGCTGAATTTCTGACATATTATTTTCCAGTTTTCCAAGCAAATTTGTTACATAATAAGTTCTTATTCCTGAACTTGGAGTTTGGGGGTTTATGAAATACTAAATTACTATAGGTCTTGATTATTGGGTTATATATATCTAATCTATTTCACTGATCCATCATTGTTTCTTAGGTAATACCAAATGGTTTTACTGACTGCTGCTTTATAATATAGTTTTACATTTGGAACTGCTTAGCCACCATGCTTTGTAATTTTTTTTCACAAATTCCCTTGATATTCTTGACTTTTTGTTCTTTCACATGTATTTTGTCATTATTTTTCTAGTTTTATTAAATAATTTTTGACAGTTTGGTTAGTATGACATTGAACAAGCAGATCAAGTTAGTCAGAATTGTTATTTTTATTATATTAGCTTGTCCTACCTATGAACAGTTGATATTTTCCCAATTGTTTAGATCTTATTTTATTTGTGTGAGAATTGTTTTGTAATTGTGTTCATATAGTTCTTGAGTTTGTCTTGGTACGTAGACACACAAATATTTTATTTTGTCTATAGTTATTTTAAATGGAATTTCTTTTTCTATCTCTTGCTGATAGGTTTTGTCAGTAATATATAAAAATGCTGATGATTTGAATGAGTTTATTTTATATCCTGAAAGTTTGCTAAAGATGTTAATTGTTTTGAGTAGGCTTTTGCATGATTTTCTAGGATTCTCTAAGTATATCATCATATCATCTGTAAAGTATGAAAGTTTTATTTCCTCATTGCTATTCTAATTCCTTTAATTTCTTTTCTTTTTCTTATTGCTAAAGCCAACATTTCTAGGTCAATGTTGAATAATAGTGGTGATAAGGTGCATCCTTCTTTTACCCCTGATTTTATTGGGAATGCATCCAGCTTTTCTCTACTACAAACAATGCTGTTGGTTTTAGATAGATGCTGCTTATTATTTTAAGGAAAATTCCCATTATTCCTATGCTCTCATGTTTTTAATAGAAATGGGTGCTGTATTTTGTCAAAAGCTTTTTCTGCATCTATTGAGATTATCATATGATTTTTGTTAATTTTGTTATTGATGTGGCCAATCGTGGTAATAGTTTTCCTGATATTGAACCCCGTCTTGCATTTCTGGAATAAATCCCACTTGGTCATAGTGTATTATCCTGCTGATAACTTGCTGTAATCTCTTTGCTAATATTTTATTTAAAATTGTTTGCAACAATATTCATTAGGGAGATTGATCTGTAATATTCTTTTTCTGTTTTGTCTTTTCCTGGTTAGATATCAGTACCATTTTTTGTATCATAGAAGAGATTTGGTAGGACTCCTCCTACAGCTATTTTTCCAAATAGTTTACAGAGTATTGCAATTAATTATTCTTTAAATGTTTGATAGAATTCACTTGTGAATTCATCTGGCCCTGAAGATTTTTTCTTAGGGAATTCATTAATGGCTTGTTCATTTTCTTTTTCTAAGATGAGACTATTTAAGTAATTTATTTCCTCTTCTGTTTGTTAATCTGGGCAATTTATATTTTTGTAAATATTCATCCATCTATCTTGAACTGGAGAGTGGTTTCATTCTTCCAGACTCTGTTCAGAGGTTTAGTTTATGTGGTTTTCCAGGGAAATTGGCAGAAGTCAAGAAACTTCCTGGCCTCACTCTGCCATCTTGGCTCCAAATTATTACATTTATTACCCTTTTAAATTAAGACCTTGGACCCCCAAAAGAAGACATAGTAATTGTCTTCAAATATTGAAGGTATATCTTGTGCACAATAGAATATAATTTGTTCCTTAAAGAAATGAAAATTTCTGCTTAAAATGAAAATTTTGGTCTTTCTATCATCAGCCTTAGCATTACATAGGCCCTTAATAAATGTTTGATTAATTAATTGTTGAAGGGAAATTTGGCTTCTGCATATCTCCAAAAGAGAGAATTAGCACCATAAGTACATATTAGGGAAAAAAAAGATTTTGCCTTAATATAAAAAAATAATGATTTGTTTATGATACATTGTGAAAGGAGTTATTTATTCCTGGACATGTTCAAATAGAATCTGGATGACCCCACTTGTTAAGGATGTTGTAAAGGAAATGGATGTAATGGACAAGGAATTAGACTGGGTGATTTTTCAAGTATGTTCCAATTTTAAGACTCAATGATTTTGTGATTTAAAGTGCTTGGAAAAATATTATTTGAAAAGGAAGACATATTCATCCATTATTAACTTTAATACTTTATTATGAATTAACATCTTGGATAATTAGTCCAGAGAGAATTGTAGGAATTGTAGACTACAGGACAGATAAGAGATTCCAGAAAATTTTCCAGTTTATATTTGTTACTGAGAGGGCAGTTGGACCTAGCTAACCATGGACTAGCATGAGAAAATTTTTAATTTTTTTTTTAAATCTGGGAAGGGGATGATAAATAGGAAGAAATACTAAGAGGAGACTTAAGAATTAAACTTTGGTTCTTCAGTATTTGTGTTAGTGAGTCTGGGTGATTTGGCTCTTGACAAAGCACACCAAGGGGACATTGTCTAAATTCTGTCCCCAGCGTTGCTTCTATATAGACAAGTAAGTTTGCCTGATATGGTGGATTCTACCAGAGAGATACAAAAAATTAGTGCCATTCCTGGTTCATTTTAGGCTCCCTCCTCTCTCCTTCCACTAGTCATGGGATCATGGATCCAGAGCTAGGAAAAACAAAAACAAAACAAAAAACAAAACAAAACAAAACAAAACAAAAAAAAAAAAAAACAACTTATAGGTCATATGGCCAAAGCTACTTACTCTTTTTATACATAAAGAAACTGGGAACCAGGGACATTAATTAGGTTATCTGAATGAACAGAGGTAGTTTCTTTTAGGTTTTGAACATAGGCAGAATTTGAACATAGGACTTATGACATATCAGAGACAGGATTTTTTTGTCTTGTTTTTTTCTCCCATTGTACCATGCTCCCTCACTGTGGAAGCTTTGGCTATATTTACTTCCTGGGAAAGGTGTTTGCCAACTAAGGCTGTACCATATTAGTGTATTGCCAGCCCCTTCTTGCAGCTAGCATGTGTCAGTCATCACTGGTATTGCAATGTTATAGTGAATTCTGAATGGTGTAGCTACAGTCTTATAATACTTCCCATATTACACAGGTGATCAAAAGTTTAAAATGGAGAGTTTCATGAATGTGGTATGTTGAGCAGGTGGAGATGGAGTCAAAGGTACTGGGTTGTTTACATATGTATGGTATGCAAAGGAAACACAGGGCCAAGGCAAGTATGTGTAATACATTGGCAGGACAAAACTTCAAATGTTTTTAGATTTTGCCCAGCAGAAGGAATTTCTCATTAAGCTGAAGCTTGCTTTATCCCTAGATAACCTTTCCTCTCCTATTCTTAATCTATGGCTTATTATCTATGGACCTTGAAATACAAGAAATTCATGAAGATTGTTTTTCCCCCAGCCTCTGTTTTTTTGGGAAAAAAAGACTAACTAATAGCTCAGGTAGATAATTCAAAGTCATTGAAAGGGTTGGGCCCTTTCCCAGATGGGGTTGGGCAACCAGTCCTATCTTTTCTTATTTAATGCCTACTCATTGGTTTGATTTCTATTTCGGCTCTCTATATAATGAACGATCAAAAATCCATAAGGAATGAATGAATGATACAAAATTAGTAGAAATATGTGACACAGTGGATGATAGACTCAAGATTTAAAAGGATCTCACCAAACTCAATTCTGGGAAAAAAAATCAATGAGATGAATTTTAATAGGAAAAAAAAGTCCTTCAATTAAAAAAAAATGTAAAAATTACATAATGAGAGAAGCCTCGTTTTTTAGCCCTTTCTGTTATAGATATGGTGTTTTTAATTGACCTCAAGTTCAATATAAAGCAAATATAGCAGAAATAAGTTAATATAATTTTACCTAATGAGCTTTGATGAAGCCATAGTTTCATCAGTAGGGTTATCCCTTCCACAGAAATGAGAAAATGTCTAACCCCCTTTCCCTCCTTCTATGAAATGTTTAACTATGGATAGCCATAAATCTTTCATGGAGTAGTTGTATTTATCTAATGTATTAGAGATTCCTCCTACCCCCTCCATTATTTTAATATATAGGAAGTAACAGCTTTAGACTTGGGCTTTCTATTTTCTTTCATTTCCATTATATGAGTCTATTTGCTTTTGCAGTTACATACACAACAGAATTTTAGAGCTAAAAGGTTCAACAAAGGTCATTAGTCAAACTTATATGTAATCAAGATACCTTCCTACCACATTTTCAATAAGTGGTCATCTATTCTCTACTTGAAATCTGTCAGTAAAAAGGAATTGTCCACCCTCAAGAAAGTTCAAGTCATGTTTGGACAATTCTCATTACATAAACTTGACAATATATTGTATGTCTTTTTTCATATATAAATTTTGTTGGGAATATCCTACAACTTGTTTAAATCAATTATATAATTTTATATTGCTTTTTATAGTTCTTGTAAGTTTACGTTTTCTGAGATTGTAATGATCTTTAATTCTTAGCCACATCATGAATAGGAGCATATAACAATAATTAACATGTATGTAGTACTTTTAAGTTTGTAAAGCATTTTAAAAATATCTCTTCTTAAAAACAAATATTATCCCCTGAATGTTAATGAATGGTCTTTTGCAGCAGTGGAGAATTTGGTATAATTAAAAGCATTGCACAATTTTCCAAATATAATCTAGTCTGATTTTTTCTTCTTATTCAGATTTGAGCCTTGTTCATCCACAGCAACTTGACATAGTGGAAAGAGTACCAGCTTTTTACCAGAGGGTCTAAATTCAAATTCTGGACACTACTTGTGTGACCATAGGCAAGTCAATTAACTTCTGTAAGCATCCTTATTTATAAAATAGGAGCATTGAACTAGATGACCTCTGAGATCCCTTACAACCATAGATATACTCTATGTATGTGAATTCTTGGACTCCCATATAATTTCCTTGTGTGTCACAGTCTGGGCAATATACATACATTTATCTATCTCTTTGGTGAGTGGTGAGATAATTTCCTTTATATTTCTTTAGATTCCATTGAGAAAGCTTTGATGTATTATTGGATGAAATGATGCTGTGATCTGTGAATAAGAGCATTTGGTGAATTTTATTATCAATAGGGATTCCTTCTTTTGTTTGAAGTTTGATTAGGTTTTATACAAACCTGTTAGAGACATTAAGTAAGTAGTCTTTTTCCATTATGTATAGTGTCATATGCAATAGGTAAAGGAATATTCAGTAGATCATTACACGTGAATGAAATTGTAAACATTGCATAAAATACAGAGAATAGAATTTAGAATGGTGGGGCTGTGAGGAGTCTAGAAACAATTTCATATGAAGCAAACATAAAGGTAATGGAAAAGTTGAACTTACAGATTTATTTGTGCCCTATCCCATGGTCTGTTTTGTTTTTTGTTGTTGTTTGTTTGTTTGTTTTTTGGTAATGGTGCTGGTGACATTGAAAAACAATTACTTTTCTTAAGATTTCCATTTAACAGTCACTGGATTGAAAATTTATTTTTTAATTTTTCTGCTAATTTTTTCACTCTGAAAGAGGGATTTTTTTATACCTACTATGATTGTCTTACTACTTCTCTTTGCAATTTTGTTAGTTTTCCTTTAAAACTCTCTGTGAATCGCATATCCTAACATTCTCACTATTAATGAAATAAGGTGATATCAAGGAAGGCTAATAGGTTTTCCTTGGAAAGGCAAATGTTAATTTGAAGGAACGTTTGATCTAAATGTTTGATCTTTGTCCAATGACCAAAGAAATACCAAAGTACAGTGTTAAGCATGCTTTTTCAAGACAACCTTTTATTAAATATAAAATGGACTTATTTTGCAAACTCTTTGATTAGATGGCTTTCTTAGACTTCCAAATGGCAAACTGATAGCTGGGTAAGCCCTTATGGGTAAAATACCATTATGGAGTGCACCACTATAAAAGACCCAATGATAAAGAATGAATTATCCATAGCTTTTCTGCAAGTCTGCCAGGAATAAAGCCTCACAGCCTAGTTGACATGTATTTTAGAGTTATGAGGAACCTCAAGGGCCATCTAGTTTAATCTTTACTTGAAAATAATCCCCTCTGCAACTTACCTTATAAGTAGTTAGTTGTCTAGCCTTTGCTCAGGTACCTCCAATGAGAGGGAAAACTACTAGATCCTGAAGCAGTTCTTTCTACCATTATACATATCTCATTGTTAGAAAGATTTTTTATTTCTTATACCAAGCTTGAATCTTCCTCTTTACACTGTTCCTAGTTATATGCTTTGGGATCAAAGAGAACAAGCTTAATTTCCTTTTCCATGTATCCTCACCAGTAAATAGCAGTTTTCAAGCAAAAGGGAAAAAATAGTAGCTGGGGACCTATGGAGGTGAACTCAAGGTTCAGTCCAGAGATAGTTTTCTAATTTCACACAATTATCTTTTTAAATTTTTGGGAAGGTGTATTTTACTTGCCTTTTGTGTTCTCATTCTATATTCTATTTCCTTTTCTTTAGCTATTATTAAAGCAAAAGAAGCTAAAGAGGGAAAGAATTTATGAAAAACCTCATAAAGAAGACAAAGTCTTTTATTATCACTGTAAATGGGTAATATAACTCCCAGGAAACTAGAAAGAGTTTGACTCTCTTCTGTTCTTGTTGGGATCCCCAGAAAGATTTCTGGTATGGTGATTGCACACCATCTCTTTTGGCAGCTGGCATGGAGAGTAGCATGTGAAACCCAATTTTAAAATGAAAAAAATAAGTGGGGAGGACATGCCCTCAATGCTTCAGCATAATTTATATGGAAGAGGAGAGATTGGGAAATGAGGGATCATTCCAAGAATGAATGGGCATAAAAATTCCTGTTCTCTTTCCAAAACAGGCAGTAAGACAGGAAAGTACTTCTTTGAAGATGGCGAAAATTAAGAATTCATTTCAGGGTTAGGACAGGACAAGGAAAAAATACAAAGGAATGAGTTTTATAAAAGAGAAGAAGGAGACAGGAGGAAGAAAAGGGCTTGAGTAGAGAGGCAATTTCATATTCAGATTATTTGGTCCAATGTGAACTAGTTTCTTAAATTACCAGGGCTTAATGAGAGACAAATGCAGATCAGACAAAACTTTGCTTTGTCATGTGAAGTCACTTTAGTAATTTTCCTAAAGATTTGGGGATTACGCTTAATTTAGCTCTGAATTATCCAGGATAGGATTTTGCATTATATCCACCTCAAGATATTTTTGCTCGTTGCTTTCATGTATCAAGTACAAACATTAACAGATAGAGCTAGATGTAAGGAAATGTAGTAGAGATTGTTTCATTATAGATTTGAACCTCTTCTCCTTCTAGTTTGGCTACGGGTCTCCTGAGTGCCCAGGAAGAACATCAATTAGTTTGGTATTAGCAATATTAAGCCATAATTTAGACTGCTTCCTAATTTTATAGCATTCGAGTGATTCCCAAATGAAAAACCCTAGTTTCCTTTAAGATTCAGGTTAGATATGATCATCTTTGAGAAGATTTCTCTTTGTTCATCTTAATAATTCTATAAGTACTATTGGTATCATTCCCATTGTACACATGTAAGATTGAGGTTAGAGTTAATGACTTAACCATTATCATTTATTAATAAATATAAGAGGTAAGATTGAACCCTAAATCCTAAGAACCTTAAGATGCTCAATGTATACACGAATAAGTTGTATTTCTACCTCAGATGGGTATATATTGCTCTCTGGGGAGTCTCATAACTTTTCAAGTTCTTAGTTTTCTGCTTTAGGAATGGGATGAGACCAGATTTAATCACTCTTCATAAAACTTCCCTCCAAATTAGAGATAACCAAAAGTGTAAAGGAAGACAAGAAAGCCTCTATTAGTGTAAGTCTTCAAATCAAAGGCCCTTAAAGATAAGATAAATGAAGACATAGTTTTTGACTTTGAGGAGTCCAGTAGGGGAGACCTAATACATACATGCAGTGTCCATTGCCATTTTCAGGTTCCCAAAATTCGCTTATCTTTAGTCAATCCAACCACTGTTCATTAACTTCAGGTTAATGCAGTTTAGTAAAACAAATAAACAAAACACATTAATTCAACAGTGGGCAGTGGTGTAAGATTTAGTCTTTCAGACCTATCCCTCCACTATCACAGCTAGTTAAGCTATGCTTTCATTTGTTTCTTTCTGGGTACTTAAAAAAAAATCTTTTAATAATGCAACTGTTATTTTATCTTTCTCTTATCAGATTTTTGCTTTTTTTTTTTTAAGGTAATTTATTTCTGTGTTTTCCTCAGTAGCTGTACTTATTTATCATTCTCTGAATCTTCTTGAAGAGTCAGCACTTGTCAGTTGACATTAAAATACTGACAATATACATTTATTTCAAATGGAATTTCAAATATATAACAAGACCAAAAAATAAAGGAAAACACTCTTTTACCACCCATTTTGTGAACTGTTAGGGCAGAATGTCCTGGACATTACTGCCAATAAAGTCTCTCACTGGAAGTTAGGAGAATAAGGAGGAGGTGAGTTGTGAACATACTCTTCAGCACTCTACAAGCTACTGTATTAACCCAGAAATTAGCTTGTATAGTTCTAAATTGTTGAACTTATGGTCTTCCATGAAAAAAAAAAAGATCTTGGAGTTTAAGTGGACCACAAATTCAATCTGAATTAGCAGTGTGATGTGGCAAACAAAAAATCCAATTCAGTCTTAGACTACATTTAAAAAAATAGCTTCCAAACATGGGGATGTGATAACTCCATTATATTCTGCCCTCATTCATGGTTTTGTGAGGTATTATATTCAGGTCTGAATGGTTCAAGAAATGTATTTATGGTATGGGTCCTATGATCAGCAAGAGGAAGAACTAGATTTTTTTTTCCTGATCTCATGCCTTCTCAAATTAAGAATTTATAAGAATTTGCAAGAATTGTAAGAGTGCACAATTGGTAAGGGATTTGCAGTTGTGTTTGCAGGCTTTGATATCAAGATTTCGGATAAAGTAACAACCTAATTAAATAATACCAGAGAACACAACTTTCAAACATGCTCAATTAGTCCCCCTTGCCTTATGAACCCTCATGTTCTGGCAGGGCAAAAGAACCAGAACTTCAGGTTTACACTCTAGGATCAATTCAGAAATTTTCTTGTTGCTGTTTTAGTATCTGTCAACACACAATGCTCTTGTCTTCACCCCACAATTCTGCCATAACACATTATATTTAACATGAATTTAACTCCCAACACTTCCTTGGAGTAAAAGGAACTCCAGATAGAATTTAACTTTATATAAGCATAAGAGAAATGCAAGCTTTTCTTGGAAAAGTTGTTTGCTGATAGAATAACAAAGCTACAACAATAAACAGGATAAAACAACTAGAAAACAAAAAGGAGAAAGGTAACAAAGTAAAGCATCACCTGTGTGTGAGGATTATATAAGGTATAGCATAAGTTGACTTCCATCCAGCTGGGGTCAGTTCTATATCTCCTAAAAATCAATTTAGGAAGGAATTATGGTTGATGAAAAGTAAATTCCTCATATTGAAGGAAGCTAAAACAGCTTTGAGGTTCAGATTTCTGTCACTAAAAAGGAAGGAGTCAGAAAGTAAGCATTGAAGAAATAAAAGGAAAATACTGTCACCTTATGAAGACTATTAATAGGAAGAATATAGTTAAAAAACATCTACATAAACAGATAAATCATCAGGGAAGATATTAAAACAGAAAGGAAGATGTCCACTAGGACATCTGAATGAGTCCTAACATTCTTGAGTAAATATGTGAAGAAAAACAAAATTGAATCAATACTTGATGTGCTTTGTGTATTTCAAAGACAGCATACAATTATGTTCTTGAATGGTTCAAGATCAAACAAATAACTACTAAACCAGAATTTATAGCCTTTTCACACAGAAATCTTTGACAAAGAAAATCTTGAATCTATACGATGATGGAAAAGTTTCTCCAAGAAAAAAATAAAGGACTGTTGGGAAATATGAAGGACAATCTGGGGAAAAGCAGCATTTTACTAAAAGAAAAGATAATCTCTAAACAAACAAATATTGTGCTCAAAGATAGGAAGCATAGACAAAGCTTTGAAAAATAGGTCTTCCAGCAAACCATAAAAATTTCAGGGAAAAACAATCTGAATGCCACAATGCAAGAAATAATATTTAGAATCTCTGTATACTCACCCCCCTCCATTGAAAGAATTTACAAAATACCTCTAAAAACAAAATAAAACAAACAAACAAAAAAATCCCTGATATCTGATGGTGCAAACTTCTGGCACATAATGGCTGTTTAACCATTCCACTGCCAAATGAGAAATTCTACAAGCAACCAGAGGAGAAAGTCTTTCAAATACAAAAGAAAGAAAATACTCAAAATATTATGCACTCACCAGAAATGACTAAAGGGAATGGAATAATGTGTTCTGAAAGCGAAGGAGTTCAAGATTCAAACAAAAAAAGTTCTACTTTGAGCAAAGTTTCTTAGACTATGGATCATGAGTGAATGAGGGGAACATAAAATTATGATTTATTATTTATAAATGTTTGATTTGTATACTTATGTTATATACCTAAATACCGGGGGGGGGGGTATGAAAAAATTCCTTAGGCAAAAAGAGGTAGTGAGTGAAAAAAATTTGAGAAACCCTATTTATAATCTAATCATCAGTGAAAACATATGTATGTAACAAAAAAAAAAAAAAAAAGGCTTTTCAAGCATTTCACAGAGGAAAAAAAAAAACATCTGGGCAGATTATTCACCTTGAAAATATCTCAGGCAACAAAAACACAAGAAAGGTAAATAAATACAGCTACTAAGGAAAGCACAGAAATAAATTATCTTCCAAAGGGGGGGGGGGGACTGGAAAGTGGAAGATAAACAAAATAACAACAGTTGGAACATTGAGAGATTTCTTTCCAAATGTACACAAGGAGATGCAAATGAAAACATAACTTAACTAGCCGTGATAGTGGAAGAACAGATGTGATACACTATAGACTAAACCTTACAATATTTTGCCTACAGGTGAATTAATGCGTGTGTGTGTGTGTGTGTGTGTGTGTGTGTGTGTGTGTGTTTTGAATAAACCATAGAATAGGAGGGCATGTAAAAAGAGAAAGGGGAATGAAGTTAGAAAGGAATATGTGATATATACACAATCAAGTCAATGGTAAGCACATTGAGAAAAATCATTCCTGTGGTTTCTTTAAAAAAGGACTCTTCAAAAGTAGTTGAGGTAGCAAGGGGAAAGATAGGAATGATGGGGGGAAAGAGAAATCTCGATTTATAGTGGGATAGGATTTCGATGAAGAACACTCCCATGAGAGAAAAAAGATGGGGAACTTATAATAGGTATCAAAAAGACTACTTCTGAGAGATTCCTTGAAGGGTATCAGCATGAAGGGGATCAGCATTCTGATATAGGAGAAGGGGGGAATATCAATACTCCCAGGAACAACTAATGTCTAGAGTGGGAGTAGTAATGTGATTGATTGTAGAGAGCCATTTTGGCCCCAAATGATGTGTTCAGGATTCAGCACCAAATATTTGGGTTCGGTTATGGACAATTCACAATGTCCCTTCTCTTTGCCATAAGATAGGCTTATTTAGGAAAAGGGGTTGCAGACCAAATGAAGAGATACAGTAGATATACAGGAATGGCAAATTTGAAATAGAATTGGGAGAGTATAAAACAATTAACAATGAAAAAGATAGGTTCTCTAGTGGAACTCACAATTAATCTGGAGAAAGGGAACACCCCATGAAGTGGGAGTATGCCCTTAACTGACAGATTAAATCCTTAGAGGAGTTTAGAACCCTAAAAGAATTAGTTATAAGAAAGAGATGTGGGAAAGACCTTAGCTTTAAAAGGGCAGGGTCTGCTGCATTTGGGTCATATTTAGTCATCATGGCCTATGTTTTGTCACCAAATTCACATGCCTAGAAGAAAGAGTGAGACTTTATACAGTTCTGTCTCAATTAAATCCAATTCATTTGTTAGTCAAAACATCACCTTCCTTTTTAAAAATTAATTACATTCCTCTTTGGTGATGCGGGTTAAGTGACTGCCCAGGGTCACACAGCTAGTAAGTGTTAAGTCTCTGAAGGCAGATTTGAACTCAGGTACTCCATAGCTGATGCTGTCTATTCACTGCACTCATCTAGCTGCCCCAATGAGACCTTTCTGATGTCATTGGTCCTCTGAGATTGAAGGATGAACAACAGAGGATCTCAGCGATTCTGAGGCGACTTAGAATTATAGATTTCTAGAGCAGGAGGTTCCTTAAAGGTCATCCAATTCAACTTCCTACCTGATGCATGGAACCATTCATAACCTTTCTCCCTCCTCTCAAGATAGTTGGTGAGGAAAGAGAGAAGGAGAGAGAAAGATGGAGGTAGGAAGAAAGAGAGGGGGGAGGGAGGGAAGAAGAGAGAGAAAAAAGAAAGTGGATGAGAGGAAGAAAGGAAGGGAGAGAGGGAGAGAGGAAGAAAGAGAGAGAGAGAGAGAGAGAGAGAGAGAGAGAGAGAGAGAGAGAGAGAGAGAGAAAGAGAGAATGAGACTGAGAGAGACAGAGACAGAGAAACAACAGAAACAGAAAGAGACAGAGACAGAGAAAGAGATAGACATTCACAGAGACACATAGAGAGAATAAATAAAACGAGGGTGATTTCAAGGTCAAGAAGACTTGGATATATTACATTTAGAGCCCCCATTTGCTCCTTAGTCATGGCAAAAAGCTATTAAGAAAGCTACAATCTAGCATCTCTCCTGAGATAGTTTGCATTATCTTTACTGCCTGACACCGAGACAAAATAAGTAATTTTCCTGAAGCAACTGGCCAGGGTTTGCTACTTTTCCTTGGATCTCTGCCCAAATATGTCTCTACAAAGGACCTACTAGAAATTTGTCACTGACACCTCTACCAAGGTTGACTTCTCAGGTGTAAAAGTTCCAAATCATATTAGTGATGCTTCAAGAAGCTGCTCAGAACTTGATATAAAAGAGAGATTTTTGATATAGGGGAAAAAAAAGAAATATCAGATTATGGAGCAGGGTCAATAAAAGCTCAATTTTAAAAATTTTGGCAGGACTTGTAGTTCCTGCCAAAAAATCAAGAAGACTCTACTTTTATATGAAATTACCTACACTTTTTATTCTCTCCCTACAATGGAGTTCACCATTAAAAATTAATTATTTAAATTCTCTGCAAAAGACCCTTTTTTAATAAATGATTTTTTTATTTTTCAAAAATAGTTTTCTGTGTTCACCCTTGCAAAATTTTGCATTCCAAAATTTTCTCCCTCCTTCCTCACGTTCCCCCTTCTCTGGACAGCAAGTGATACAATAAGTTAGATCTGTGCAATTCTTCTAAACATATTTTCACATTTATCATGCTGCACAACAAAAATCAGACAAAAAGAAGAAAAAAAATGAGAAAAAACTCAAGCAAACAACAAGAAGAAAGGTGAAACTACTACGCTGCCATCTACATTCAGTCCCCACAGTCTCCTCTCTGGATGCAGATGGCTCTCCATCACAAATCTATTGGAATTTGCCTTAAATCACCTGCTTGTGCCAAGCCCATCACAATTGATTATCACATAATCTTGTTGCTCTGTGCAGTTTTCTCTTGTTTTATTCACTTCATTTAGCTCCAGGATTTTCTGAATTCATCCTGCCAATTGCTTCGTATAGAACAATAATATTCCATAATATTCATATATGATAACTTATTTAACCATTCTCCAATTGATGAGCTTCCACTCAGTTTCCAGGTCCTTGCCACTACAAAAAGGGCTGCCACAAACATTTTTGCCTATGTGGATATTTTTCTCTTTCTTATGATCTCTTTGGGATACAAATCCGGTAGAGACACTGCTGGATCAAAAATATGCCAGTTTGATAGCCCTTTGGGCATAGTTCCAAAATTTTTTTCCAGAACAGTTGGGATCCGTTCATTGAACAAATCTGTTTTCAGATACTTACTAGCTGTGTGATCCTGGGCAAGTCAGTTAACCCCGTTTGCCTCAGTTTCTTCATCTGCAAAATGAACTGAAGAAGGATCTTGGCAAACTACTCTAGTATTTGTGCCAAGAAAATCCCACAAGGGGTCACAAAAAGTTGGATGTGACTGAAATGACTGAACAATAATGAAAGAACATTATTGGAATTCCACAGGCATCTCTGATAGCAAACAAGCAAACTTCTTAGAATACTCATTAAATTAATGCTACAGCTCTACTTATTTCCTTATTTTCCTGACCAGAATTGTCAATTTCTCCCCCTGGGAATTCATCTTCATATATGAGAGAAATTGATGGGAAAAAAATGTGATTTACAGAAATTCACTTTATAACTAGCCTTTTATGGTTGCATCTATTCCACAAAGTAAGCGATGCTTTTATTTGCATTTTCAATTAGCATAAATATTTGCATTTTATATTTGTATAAATTCTCATCAAGCAACCATTATTTGATTTCCACCCTTACCCCCCAATTTCCTTGCATTTTTTCCTATGAGGGGATAGTCTTCTAGAAAAGATTCCTGACTACTCATGAAAACTTGTCTCTTCCAGCTACAAAGTTATGATCTACATAGTAATAGATTGGTTGAAATATCAGTAGGAGAATATTCTCCCCTGGCTACAAATGAAATCATAGAAACTTTGCATATATAAATATTTTCTCCCAGGTACTCTTCCAAGCATCTCTTCAAATTTTTACAACTAAGGCACAGACATACATTTAGGGTCATAGGGAAAGCAGCAGAAGTACAATAGGATGAGAAGACAGAGCAATAGAGCAGTTTCTGAGTGAGTTGGTGGCAGGTGCAGAAAAGCTCGGGCTGGAGAGACTGATCAAAGGAGTGAACTAAGGCAGCTGTGGGACACTGTCTGAATATTCATGAGAGAAATGTTGATGCCTGCATATTTTAATCACCCACATCTTTCTTCTGAGGTTTGGTGTGTCTGGCAAGACATGCTGAAAATTTTCTTGTGGTCACCTGAGATCCCCCAGACTGTGAAATCTCTTCCTCCTTTCCTCTCTCCTTACCCCTTCCTCCCCTTTCTCCTTTCCTGCCTTTTCCCCTTTATCCCTCCCTTCATCCCCCCTCCCTCTCCTCTGCCTTCCTTACCTCTCCCTCTCTTCCTCTATTCCTCCCTCCCTCACTGCATTTCTTCCTCTCTCCCTCCATTCCTCCCTCTCTTCTTCCTTTCTTCCCTCCTTTCTTCACTCCCTCCCTTCCTCCCTTTTCCCTTTTGTCCCTTCTTCTTTCCTTCTTTCCTTCCTTCCTTCCTTCCTCCCTTTTTTCCTTCCTCCTTCCCTTCCTTCTTTCCTTCCTCCCTTCTTTCCTTCCTCCCTTCTTTCCTTCCTCCCTCCCTTCCTTCCTTCCTCCCTCCCTTCCTTCCTCCCTTTCTTCCTTCTTTCTTCCCTCCCTTCCTTCCTTCCTCCCTTCATTGCTTCCTCCCTTCCTCTCTTCCTTGCTTCTTCCCTTCCTTGCTTCCTCCCCTTTTTCTCTCTTTCCCTTTTTTCGTCAAACATTTCATTTCAATGGGAGCCCTGCAAAAGGGAATTTGTACACCTAAGAATCCATGGCAGAGTCCAGGCACACTGGAATGTGTGGTGGAGTGAGACTAGGACCATAGGTACTCTACATTGGCTGGCTAGGTTGGTGGTGAGTACTTCTTTCCTAGGCCAGTAGCCTTCTTCTTTATCCCTGGATTTCAATAGTTTTCTAATTAATTTGGTATAAAATGTCATGTTAAAAAACAACAACAACAACAACAACTTGGGGAAAAAAAAAACAACCTCCAGTTGTTTCTGACAAGGCCAATTTATTATAAAAGTAGGTTATAATTTAATCTGAAATTGAAGAAAGTACCAAGTGGATGGCATTGATTTCTTCCTGGCATAGTTCTTATATCCACCCTACTCTGTCAGTAGGGAGGTCTACTGGGATCTGTTGCCTGTTTGTAGTAACTGAAAATAATGAAATTCAAACTCTTGCCAAGAAACATTTTACTCTTTTCTTAATTCTCCATCTTTAAAAAAAAAGACTTAATTAAAGATATTTTCTAGAAGATATGAAGCCTTCACTTGGAACAATTCCTACACTTGCCATGTAACAACATTTTCTAGATATTTTTATTAATGCAATTACTTGGATTTTTGTTTGTTTGTTTTGTTTTTGTTTTTTTGCTAAGGCAATTGGGGTTAAGGGACTTGCCCAGGGTTACACAGCTAGGTTAAGTGTCTTAGGCCACATTTGAACTCAGGTCTCCTGACCTTAGAGCTGGTATTCTATCCATTATGCCATCTAGCTGTCCCCATTTTTTTTAATGTTCAAATTACCACCTATTGGTACTGGTAGAATTAGGAAGCAGAAAGGGTCCAAGCAAAAGGTGGCATGTAACTCAATCTTCCCTTACCCACAATACACCAGTGTAGTCTGGCCCATTGAAACCTTCCAAAGCACAAAGAAAAGATTGAAATAGGATTGGGGTTGGATGGGCAGAGCCGGAATTAGGGAAGGTGCTATATCCTGAATCCATGATATGTGCATTGGTCTGAGATTATGTGGGTTACAGGACATATGGGAAGTTGTGAGGATTTCAAGATAGCCTAAAATTTAAAATTCAGTCTATAGGACACTTAATGTGATCCCCTCTATTCTGAAATGTCCTGTTTTGGAGTAGACACAATATGTCTTGCAGTTCAATTCAACAAAAATTGACTGTTGCTAATTATTGTCATGAGGCTTGGAAGCTTTTGGATCCTCTCCATCCTGGCTACTTTCATCTAATTCATTAAATTGCATTTTCCTTGATTTCAGGAATCAGATGTAACTAAATGCATTACATGTTCTGCCATTTAATTTTCATGCTGATCTGCGGGAGATGCAAATATTATCCTCATTTTTTTAGATAGGGAAGCAATTGAGGGTTACAGAATTTGACTCCCCCTCTTCCTGATTTCAAGGACAATCCTCTATCCACTGTGGCATTTGAGATGATTTTTGAAGAAACATATTTTTTTTAAAAAATTCAATAGTGTTTTATTTTTCTAAATACACATAAAATAGTCTTCAATATTCATTTTGTTAAGACTTTGTGTTCCATTGTTTTCTTCTTCCTTCCCTCCCCCCCTTCCCTAAGACATCAAATAATTTGATACAGGTTAAATATGTGTGATTATTTTAAACATATTTCCATTTTTGTCATGTTATGCCAAAAAAATCAAACCCAAATGGAAAAATCTTGAGAAAGAAAAAAAAAACAAATAAAAAGGTGAAAATAGTATGCTTCATTTCATATTCAATCTCCATAGTTCTTTCTAGATATGGATAACATTTTCCATCCCAAGTGTATTGCAATTACTTTGAATCACTTCATTGTTGAGAAGAACCAAGTCCATCACAATTGACCATCACACAATCTTGTTGTTACTATGTACAATGTTCTCTTGGTTTTGCTCACTTCATTTAGCATCAGTTCTTGTAAGTCTTTTCAGGCTTTTCTGAAATCAGCCTGCTCATTATTTCTTATAATACAATATTCCATTACATTCACATGCTATAACTTAGACTTTCCCCAAGATGAACATCCACTCAAGTTCCAGTTCTTTGCCACTACAAAAAAGAGCTGGTACAAACATCTTTGCACATATGGGTCCTTTTCTCTCTTTTTTGATTTCTTTGGGAGATAGACCCAGTAATGACACTGTTGTATCAAAGAGTATGCACAGTTTTATAGTTCTTTGAATATAAAAATGATATTGTTAGAAAGCAGTGGAGGATGTAGTCAGAAAGATGTGTTATATCATGGCAAAGATGCTGGTTTTGGTGTGGGCAGATGTACTTATATTCTGAGTTAAAATTATGTATTAGATTTAGTGATTTGGGAGCAGATCTCCTGAAAGTCATGCATTTTTTAAGCTTCAGATAGAATTTTCTTAGTTCTTCCTTGGAACTAGATTCATCAGTGAAAATAGGGTAGACTGGGAAAGGGAGTTGTACAAAAAGGTGAGGCTGGAGTCTCAACCTTCTCAGTATATAAATAATTTATTCTATATTTCACTGATTAATGATTTCATCCATGTTGCCATTTCTCACAGAAAGAAGGGGATGCATATAAGTATATTTCTATCTTTGTCTTTATATCTCCAATGCCTGCCACACAGTAGGGGCTTAATAAATTCTTGTTAATTAATTCTTTCAGTAACATACATGGTAACACTGCTTTCTGCCCAACTACACATTTCATGAATTTCTATGACTAAAACAATTCACAACCTACTGGTTAATGTTTTTTTTTTTTTCTCAAACTCTCTTCTCTTTTAAAAATCTCCATTTCCAATGGAAAGGACCACAATCCTTCCAGGGTTTCAAGTTCATTACCTCAGTCTTATTCTAGATTCCTCATCTCCCATATACCACATATCTAATCAGTTGCCAATTCTTTTTGTTTCTACAATCATAACACACTTCATACCTAATCCCCTTCTCTTCTTACACAGCAACAATCTCAGGTCAGACCCTCATTACTTCTCACCTAGATTACTGCATTAGCTTCCTAATTGCTCTCTCCTCGTCTTTCCTCTCTCCAGTCTATCCTATGTGCTGTTGCCAAAATAATTTCTAAGTGCAAAGCTGATCATGTCATTCTCTTATTCAACCAACTCTGATAGCTTCCTATTATTTATAGGATAAAATATAGCCTCCTCTTTTTAAAAGTCCTTTACAGTCAAGTATGGTCTTCTATATAGTTTTCCCTGTAGGTCCCAACTGTTAGTGCCCTCCTTCCGAAATTGCCCTGTCTTTATTTTTATTTTTTTTCAGTTGTGTGCAACTCTTTGTGATCCCATTTGGACTTTTCTTGGTCAAGATACTGGAGGGGTTTACCATTTTCTTTTCCGGCTCATTTGACAGATCAGTATACTGAAGCCAAGAGAGTTAAGTGATTTTCCCAAAATCATAGAGGTAGTAAGTTTCTGAGACAAGATTTGAATTTAAGAAGATGAGAAACATGTTTCACTAGTGACCCTTTTTTGCCCAAGAAATATTTATATGATCTCAGGTATATAGGTATATAAATAGATATACAAATCAAAAACTTACTAATAACAAATCATAATTTCATGTCATAAATTCAGTTATGAGATCCCACATTGGGTCCCAAACCACAGTTTTAAGAACCTGGACTCTATCCCATTGCACCATCTAGCTGCCTCTTTTATTTAATTACCTCATAAATATTTGTATTTATTCACTTGATATTTATGTTGTATATATTCTTATAAATGTTTGTTTCTTCCATTAGAATGTGAAGTCTTTGTGAAGGTAAGAGAAATGGAATAAAGATTTACCAAGTACCTAATATGTTTCAGGAACTATGCTGAAAGTTTGACAAATATTACTTCATTTGTTCCTCCCAACAACCTTGGGAAGTAGGTGAGAAAACCTAGGAGAAAGAAGTTAAATGACTTGCTTAGGGTCATACAGTTCATAAATGTTTGAGACCAGATCTGGATTCATAAGTTCCTCACTTCAGGTCCAGTTCTCTAACCGTTTGACTTCCTAGTTGCCTACATGAGTAGAAATTATTTTAATCTTTATACTTTTGTCCCAACTGCCTATCAGAGGGGATGACACATAGTAGGTTCTTTTTTTTTTTTAATAACTTTTTATTGATAGAACGCATGCCAGGGTTATTTTTTACAGCATTATCCCTTGCATTCACTTCTGTTCCGATTTTTCCCCTCCCTCCGTCCACCCCTTCCCCCAGATGGCAAGCAGTCCTTTACATGTTGAATGGGTTTCAGTATATCCTAGATACAATATATGTGTGCAGAACCGAACAGTTTTCGTGTTGCACAGGGAGAATTGAATTCAGAAGGTATAAATAACCCGGGAAGAAAAACAAAAATGCAAGCAGTTTATATTCATTTCCCAGCGTTCTTTCTCTGGGTGTAGCTGCTTCTGTCCATCTTTGATCAATTAAGGCTCTCTTTATCGAAGAGATCCACTTCCATCAGAATACATCCTCAAACAGTATCGTTGTTGAGGTATATAATGATCTGGTTCTGCTCATTTCACTCAGCATCAGTTCATGTAAGTCTCGCCAGTCCTCTCTGTATTCATCCTGCTGGTCATTCCTTACAGAACAATAATGTTCCATAACATTCATATAACACAATGTACTCAACCATTCTCCAATTGATGGACATCCTTTCATTTTCCAGCTTCTAGCCACTACAAATAGGGCTGCCACAAACATTTTGGCATATACAGGTCCCTTTCCTTTCTTTAGGATCTCTTTGGGGTAGTAGGTTCTTAATACATATTTGTTGATTGATTGAAATCTCTCCATATTTCCCTGGTCCTTGTGCCACTGTATAGTCTGTCTTTGGGCCCATATTCAAAGCCCTTCCAGTTTAAGAGGAATGTTAGAGCTTGGGCAGCTATGTGACACAGTTCATGAAGTACCCAATTCTATCTTCTTAGGTTCAAATCTGACTTCAGAGCATTATTAAGTGTGTGACCTTGGGCAACTCACTTATCTTTATCTGCTTTAACTTCCTTATCTGTAAAATGAGCCAGAGAAGGAAATGACAAACTACTCTGTTATCTTTGCCAAGAAAACCCCAAATGGAGTAATGAGAAGTTAGATATGACATTTTGTATATATTGATTTATTTATGTTTTGCCTCTCCATTGTAATGCAAGCTCATTGAAGATAGGGATAGTCCTCTTCTTCTCCTCCTCCTCCTTTTTTTCTTCTTCCTCTTGCTCCTCTTCTTTCTTCTTTTCCTCTTTCTCTTCTTTTTCTTTCTTCTCAGCATTTAGCACAATTTCTGACCCATAGTAAGTTCTTAATACATACTTGTTGGTCAATTAATTGGAGTATCCATACTTATCTTCACAACACTGTGAGATGCTACATAAGATTTTAGTGGATATTGGCTGGCATAGAAATGAATTAAAATAGCCTTCAAGGCAATTAATTTCCCTCATTATCTTATATAACTGTAAGACTATATCATGAAATTTTATGCTATTTTCAAGATGCTGTTTTCATTTCTCTCATTCTAATCCTCTTTTGAACTAGCTCCCATCCTACCTGTGGGATTAATGCCCATAAAAAGGCAACCAGGCCCATACACTCACCCTGATGATTCATCACTAGCTATATGGATAATTGAGAAGGTCTGGCAGCCAAAAGGTCAGTGAAATGAATAGTGTAAACCCAAGCAATTCCAGTGAGATACAAAGCCAAACTCGATTACAGTCAGAATGAAAAAAAGAGGCAGTCTGCTTTACCTGTGACTCCCTGGGGATGCACTTGCTGACTGTGCTCCTTTTCTGGCTGGCAATTGGAAAACAAGTTCCCTTTGCTCTCTCCTCCTTCTCATCTGGCCCAGGATGAAGAGGGCCCTAGAAAAACAGATTCTGGAGAGTGAATTAAGAGAACAGATTGTGTTGAATTCCTTTCAGATCAAAATTTCCACTTACATCTATATAGGGCCTTAAAAATATAAGGCACATAACAGAAATTCTTTTATTTGATCATTACTCCTCCCCACACAACAACAACCAACCAACCCAACAAAAGCAATTCAAGCTAAAAAATCTCCAACAACTCTTTGATACAGGAAAGTTTTATTGTCACCATATCACAGATGAAGAAACTGAGGCTCAGAAAAGTAACTTTTCTAATTCCAACTGTAATGCTTGGTTATATCTGAGAGGTAGTAGGGGAGCCTGGAAAGAGCACTGTTTTTTTAAATCAGAGGCCCTATGCTTGACTTCAAACTGCGACATTATGTGGACAAGCCATTCCAATTCTCTGAGTTTTAGTTTCCTCATCTACAAAATAAGGGGATTAGACTCAATGATTTCTAAGGCCCTTTTTAGTTCTAAAATAATGATTAAATGAAATCCTGGAGCCTGCATCTAAATCTACAAAATGAAAATAATAATATTTATACTACCTGCTTCACAAGATTATTGTGAGAAAAACACTTTATAAATTGAAAGAATTATATAGATATGGTATGTTATTAAGTGGCAAGGTCAAGATTCCAACTCAAGACGTTTGATTACAAATTTAGTTATTGCAACATTTTGGACAATCTCAAACTCAATTAAAGATACCTGATTAATCACCTAATATTTGCAAGGTATTGGGGATATAAAGACTCCAATAATACACTTTTACTCCTCAAGGAGTTGAGTTTATATTTTACTGGGAACATTGTATGAATGGAATAGGTATAGGCAGGAATATAATTGGGATGGGATGACTAGTACTTTGCCCCAGTGTGCCAAAACTTGGAAGGCACTAGTAACTATAGTGCTTTACTAGACGAGGGACAAATGCATTGAATATATAAAAAAATTTGTTAAAATAGAACAATCCAGGAGCTTCTTTTCCCAACAACCTAATAGTCATGTCCTAGATAAACTAAATAAAACTTGCCTCTTTCAAACTTAGTCTTAGCAAGTCCTTGGTGAACCAATGTTTTCTCATTTCAGCTCCTATATATTATTTCATGTAGTTTGCCTGTGATACATTTTCTGATTAAGGCTTTGAACATAGGGTTAAGATGGCGGAGAGGAGGCTCACAGCTGCATAAGCTCCGCGCTTTCTCTCACTATCCACTTCATTACAAGCCTCTGAATCAATGCTTGACTGAAAAAAACCCACATATAGTTACCAAGAGAAGCCATCCTTGAGATTCGCCAAGAAAGGTCTGTCTTTACCGGAGGGCTGGGACGGTTTTAGATCGGGTGCAGGCGGCGGGCAGGGGCAGTGAGAGCACGGGAGCAGACAGGAGAGGAGGTGGGGAGTGATCGCAGCCGTCTCTGCGGGGAGAGCTTTGCTACAGGTTTGGATACTTTGCTCCGGCAGCAAGTCAGCAGCCCAGCAGAGAAGCTAAAAACACCAGGGCTGAAGAATACAACCCCAAACAGCTGGAGTCTCTCGGGACCTGGCCGCCCCCCCCTTACCCCCCCCCCCCCCACAGTGACTCAGCACGCTCTGGGATCTCAGAGCCCACGCGCACACAGTCCTGCTAGTGCCTCACTGCTGCCCCCTGCAGTCTGGAGAGGAAGCTCGGTAACATACCCAGCCCCTCCCCCAAAGAAAGACTCCAGTTTTTTCTGTTTTTCTTTGGTAGTTTGTCTCTGATTATTAGACAGAATGAGCAAGAAGCTGAAGAGGACTTTAACCCTTGACAGCTTCTATACAGATAGAGAGCAGACTCTAAATCCTGAGGAGACTAAAAACAGACAGTCCCCAGGTGAATCCCCAAAGGAGGAGATCATCTGTTCCTCAGCACAGATGAACCTCATAGAAGTGATTAAAAAGGCTCTCACAAGGGAGCTAGAAGAAAAATGGGAAAAGGAGAGGGAGGCTTGGCAAAAGAGCCTGGAGAAGTCAGTTAAAGAGAGAGTGGATAAAGAAGTAAAATCCTTGAAAAATAGGATTAGTGAACTGGAAACAGAAAACAGCTCTCTAAAAAACAAAATTGGCGAAATGGAAAAAAATTCCACAGAACAAAAGAACTCAATTGGACAATTAGAAAAAGATTTTTAAAAAGTGAGTGAAGAAAATACTTCACTGAAAATCAGAATTGAACAAGTGGAATTGAATGACTCGAGGAGACAAGAAGAATCAGTCAAGCAAATCCAAAAAAATCAAACAATGAAAAAGAATGTGAAATACCTTCTGGGGAAGACAACAGACCTGGAAAACAAATCCAGGAGAGACAATCTGAGAATCATTGGACTTCCAGAAAAACATGATGAAAAAAAGAGCCTGGACACTATTTTCCAGGAAATTATTAAAGAGAACTGCCCAAAAGTCATAGGAACAGAGGAAAAAATAAACATTGAAAGGATTCATCGATCACCCACTGAAAGGGATCCTAAAATCAAAACACCAAGGAATATAGTGGCCAAATGCCAGAACCCTCAAATGAAGGAAAAAATATTGCAAGCGGCTAGAAAAACCCAATTCAAGTATCAAGGAGCCACAATAAGGATCACCCAGGATCTGGCAGCTTCCACATTAAAAGATCGAAGGGCCTGGAATATGATATTCCAAAAGGCTAAGGAACTTGGTATGCAACCAAAAATAACTTACCCAGCGAGAATGAGCATCTTTTTCCAGGGAAGAAGATGGACATTCAATGAAGTAAGCGAATTTCATCTATTTCTGATGAAAAAACCAGAACTTAACAAAAAGTTTGATCTACAAATATAGAACTCAAGAGAAATCTAAAAAGGTAAAGATTAATCTTGGGAACTATATTTTGACTATATAGATGTATAAAGAATACATGTATACCTTGTTCTAGAAATTGATGTGGAAAGGACATTGTATCAGAAAAAGGGTAAAGTGGGGGTAGTACATCTCATGAAGAGGCATAGGAAACCTATTATATCTGAGAGAAAGAATGGAGGGGGATGAATATAGTGGGTATCTTACTGCCTTCAGAATTGGCTTTAAGTGAAAAATCTTAAGACATATTCAATCTATGGTGAAACTTCTCCCACCTCATTGAAAAGTGAGAAGGGAAAAGTGAAAAGGGAAGGAATAAGCTAAGTGGAAGGGAATACGGAAACTGGGAGGGAAAGGGGTAAGATAGGGGGAGGAACTCTAAGGCGGGGGGAGGGATACTAAAAAGGGAGGGCTGTGAGAAGCAAGTGGTGCTCACAAGCTTAATACTGGGAAGGGGGGGAAAGGGGAAAGAAGGGAGGAAAGCATAAATCGGGGTTAACAAGATGGCAAGTAATACAGAATTGGTCATTCTAACTATAAACGTGAACGGGGTAAACTCCCCCATAAAGAGGAAGCGGTTAGCAGAATGGATTAAAAGCCAGAATCCTACAATATGTTGTTTACAGGAAACACACCTGAAGCGGGGAGATACATGCAGGTTAAAGGTAAAAGGTTGGAGCAAAATCTACTATGCTTCAGGTGAAGTCAAAAAAGCAGGGGTAGCCATCCTGATCTCAGATCAAGCTAAAGCAAAAATTGATCTAATTAAAAGAGATAAGGAAGGGCACTATATCTTGCTAAAGGGTAGCATGGATAATGAAGCACTATCTATATTAAACATATATGCACCAAGTGGGGTAGCATCTAAATTCTTAAAAGAGAAACTAAGAGAGCTGCAAGAAGAAATAGACAGTAAAACTATAATAGTGGGAGATCTTAACCTTGCACTCTCAGAATTAGATAAATCAAACCACAAAATAAATAAGAAAGACGTCAAAGAGGTAAATAAAATACTAGAAAAGTTAGATATGATAGATCTCTGGAGAAAATGTAATGGAGACAGAAAGAATACACTTTCTTTTCAGCAGTTCATGGAACCTATACAAAAATTGACCATATATTAGAACATAAAAACCTCAAACTCAAATGCAGTAAGGCAGAAATAGTAAATGCATCCTTTTCAGACCACGATGCAATGAAAATTACATTCAACAAAAAACCAGGGGGAAGTAGACCAAAAAATAATTGGAAACTAAATAATCTCATACTAAAGAATGATTGGGTGAAACAGCAAATCATAGACATAATTAATAACTTCACCCAAGAAAACAATAATAATGAGACATCATACCAAAATGTATGGGATGCAGCCAAAGCAGTAATAAGGGGAAATTTCATATCTCTAGAGGCCTATTTGTATAAAATAGAGAAAGAGAAGGTCAATGAATTGGGTTTGCAACTAAAAATGCTAGAAAAGGAACAAATTAAAACCGCCCAGTCAAACACTAAACTTGAAATTCTAAAAATAAAAGGAGAGATCAATAAAATTGAAAGTAAAAAAAAAACTATTGAATTGATTAATAAAACTAAGAGTTGGTTCTATGAAAAAAACAACAAAATAGACAAACCCTTAGTAAATCTGATTAAAAAAAGGAAAGAGGAAAATCAAATTGTTAGTCTTAAAAGTGAAAAGGGAGAACTCACCACTAACGAAGAGGAAATTAGAGCAATAATTAGGAGTTACTTTGCCCAACTTTATGCCAATAAATTCGACAACTTAAATGAAATAGAAAAATACCTCCAAAAATATAGCTTGCCCAAACTAACAGAGGAAGAAGTAAATATCCTAAACAGTCCCATCTCAGAAAAAGAAATAGAACAAACTATCAATCAACTCCCTAAGAAAAAATACCCAGGACCAGATGGATTTACATGTGAATTCTACCAAACATTTAAAGAACAATTAACTCCAATGTTATATAAATTATTTGAAAAAATAGGGATTGAAGGAGTCCTACCAAACTCCTTTTATGACACAGACATGGTACTGATACCTAAACCAGGTAGGCTGAAAACAGAGAAAGAAAATTATAGACCAATCTCCCTAATGAATATTGATGCTAAAATCTTAAATAAAATATTAGCAAAAAGATTACAGAAAATTGTCACCAGGATAATACACTATGACCAAGTAGGATTTATACCAGGAATGCAGGGCTGGTTCAATATTAGGAAAACTATTAGCATAATTGACTATATCAATAACCAACCAAACAAAAACCATATAATCATCTCAATAGATGCAGAAAAAGCATTTGATAAAATCCAACATCCATTCCTAATAAAAACACTTGAGAGCATAGGAATAAATGGACTTTTCCTTAAAATAGTCAGGAGCATATATTTAAAACCATCAGTAAGCATCATATGCAATGGGGAAAAACTGGAACCTTTCCCAGTAAGATCTGGAGTGAAGCAAGGTTGCCCACTATCACCATTATTATTTAATATCGTATTAGAAACACTAGCCTCGGCAATAAAAGTCGAGAAAGATATTAAAAGAATTAGAGTAGGCAATGAGGAAACCAAACTATCACTCTTTGCAGATGATATGATGGTATACCTAGAGAACCCCAGAGATTCTACTAAAAAGCTATTGGAAATAATTCATAATTTTAGCAAAGTAGCTGGCTACAAAATAAATCCCCATAAATCCTCAGCAGTTTTATACATCACCAACAAAACCCAACAGCAAGAGATACAAAGAGAAATTCCATTCAGAATAACTGTTGACACCATAAAATATTTGGGAATCTATCTACCAAAGGAAAGTCAGGAATTATATGAGCAAAATTATAAAAAAGTCTCCACACAAATAAAGTCAGACTTAAATAATTGGAAAAATATTAAGTGCTCTTGGATCGGCCAAGCGAACATAATAAAGATGACAATACTCCCTAAACTATTCTATTTATTTAGTGCTATACCAATCAGACTTCCAAGAAAATATTTTATTGATCTAGAAAAAATAACAACAAAATTCATATGGAACAATAAAAAGTCGAGAATCTCAAGGGAATTAATGAAAAAAAAAATCAAATGAAGGTGGCCTAGCTGTACCTGATCTAAAATTATATTATAAAGCAGCAGTCACCAAAACCATTTGGTATTGGCTAAGAAATAGATTAGTGGATCAGTGGAAAAGGCTAGGTTCACAAGACAGAATAGTCAACTATAGCAATCTAGTGTTTGACAAACCCAAAGCCCCTAACTTCTGGGAAAAGAATTCATTATTTGATAAAAACTGCTGGGATAATTGGAAATTAGTATGGCAGAAATTAGGCATGGACCCACACTTAACACCATATACCAAGATAAGATCAAAATGGGTCTATGACCTAGGCATAAAGAACGAGATTATAAATAAATTAGAGGAACATAGAATAGTTTATCTCTCAGACTTGTGGAGGAGAAAGAAATTTGTGACCAAAGATGAACTAGAGACCATTACTGATCACAAAATAGAAAATTTCGATTACATCAAATTAAAAAGCCTTTGTACAAATAAAACTAATGCAAACAAGATTAGAAGGGAAGCAACAAACTGGGAAAACATTTTCACAGTTAAAGGTTCTGATAAAGGCCTCATTTCCAAAATATATAGAGAACTGACTCAAATTTATAAGAAATCAAGCCATTCTCCAATTGATAAATGGTCAAAGGATATGAACAGACAATTTTCAGAGGATGAAATTGAAACTATTACCACTCATATGAAAGAGTGTTCCAAATCATTATTGATCAGAGAAATGCAAATTAAGACAACTCTGAGATTCCACTACACACCTGTCAGATTGGCTAAGATGACAGGAAAAAATAATGATGAATGTTGGAGGGGATGTGGGAAAACTGGGACACTAATGCATTGTTGGTGGAGTTGTGAACGAATCCAATCATTCTGGAGAGCAATCTGGAATTATGCTCAAAAAATTATCAAATTGTGCATACCCTTTGATCCAGCAGTGTTTCTATTGGGCTTATATCCCAAAGAAATACTAAAGAAGGGAAAGGGACCTGTATGTGCCAAAATGTTTGTAGCAGCCCTGTTTGTAGTGGCTAGAAACTGGAAAATGAATGGATGCCCATCAATTGGAGAATGGCTGGGTTAATTGTGGTATATGAATGTTATGGAATATTATTGTTCTGTAAGAAATGACCAGCAGGATGAATACAGAGAGGACTGGCGAGACTTACACGAACTGATGCTAAGTGAAATGAGCAGAACCAGGAGATCATTATACACTTCGACAACGATATTGTATGAGGACATATTTTGATGGAAGTGGATTTCTTTGACAAAGAGACCTGAGTTTCAATTGATAAATGATGGACAGAAGCAGCTACACCCAAAGAAAGAACACTGGGAAACGAATGTGAACTATCTGCATTTTTGTTTTTTCTTCCCTGGTTATTTATACCTTCTGAATCCAATTCTCCCTATGCAACAAGAGAACTGTTCGGTTCTGCAAACATATATTGTATCTAGGATATACTGCAACATATCCAACATATAAAGGATTGCTTGCCATCTAGGGGAGGGGGTGGAGGGAGGGAGGGAAAAAAAATCGGAACAGAAACGAGTGTCAATATAAAGTAATTATTAAATAAATAAAAAAAGGCTTTGAACATAGCACAAGCAAAGCTGAAGAAAAAAGAGGAGGGAGAGAGACAAAGACAGAGAATTAGAGACACACACATAGAGACACAGATTTAGAGGAATACACACACAGAGAGCATTAATATTGGAAGAATTCAGACATTTCACAGGAGAGAAATTTGGACAATAGAGAGCAGTGTAGTTTAGCCAGAATACAGAGTTGTATTGAGAGGAATATTACAAAAGGAATAAGAAGCTTAATAATCAGTAAGTCTGGGAAAGGGGACTTAAAATATATACTAAAGAATTAGATTTTATACTTCAAGCAATAGGGAACCACTAAAAGTTTATGAGCAGAGGAGTGAAATGAGTCAGACCTGTGCTTTATTTTGGCAGTTCTGTACACAACATATCAAAATGAGGAAGATAGTGTAAAGTTGTGAGGTCTCCTAGGAAGCTATTGCAATAGTCCAGGTAAAAGGCAATAAAAGCCTGAATTAGTGAGAGATGGAGGGAAATGGATGTGAGAAATAGTGAGAAGTTAGAATTGACATGACAGCAACTGACTGGATGTTGGTACTTAAGTGAAAGACAGTTATTGAGTATCTCTCAACTCTATTTCTTTTTACAAAACTTGGTGGGGGGATCCCGATTTTAATGGCATTGATTTTTTTCCTCTGAAAAATGGAAATGAAATTTGCACATTGCATTATTCCTAGGGATATTTGGATATTTTAGGAAAGGAAAAGGGACTGGATTATGATTTCATTTATTGGTAGAGGAAACTCTTAGATGAAGGAACTTCCTATGCCAATGCAAGTAAACTTCTCTTGGTATTTTCACTGACTTTCCACTATACCTAGAATTCCATCACTTCTCCTGGCTTCCTTCACTTTTTTCATGTCTCATTCAAAATTCAATATTTTTATAGAATCTAGATTACCCCTTAATGCTCCCTCCTTCTCTTTTGTTGATTATCTCCAATTTATTTTGCATTTATTTGTTTGTACATAGTTGTTGGTGCATCATTTTCTCCCAATTGATTCTGTGTTCCTTAAGGACAAGATTTTCTTTCTCTTTTTTCTTTTTGTCCTTATTTTTAACCACAGTAGTTAGCACAATATCTGGCACAGAGTAGGCATTTAATGATTTGAATTTTCTGCAATAATAGTCCAGGGCAACATTGCCTAAAAGAATGAAAAGTTAAGTGATTTATTCACGGTCACACAGTCTGTTTGAAGAAAGTAGGAAAACCATCAGATCATGTAAGTATAGTCTAAATAAAATCCTTATGAATATGAAGTGGAGGTGATGAGTAGATTTAAAGCACCAGATCTAGTAGATGGTGTCCTTGAAGAGCTATGGACAGAGGTTCCCAATATTGTAGAGGAATCAAAAAAAGAACAAGAAAGCAAAATTGCTATCTCATGAACCTTTACAGACAGCTGAGAAAAGAAGAAAAGCAAAGGGAAGGAAGAAAGATAAACATATACCCAAAAGAATGCAGAATTCCAGAGAAAAGCAAGAACAGATATGATGATTTTCTTAAATGAACAATGCAAAGAAATAGAATAAAACAATAGAATAGGAAAGAAGAAATCTTTTAAAGAAAATCAGAGATATCAAGGAAATGTTTCTTGCAAAAATGGGTGTGATAAAAGACAAAAATGGTAGGGATTTAACAGAAGTAGAAAAGGTGGGAAAAATAGACAAGAGAATTATAAAAGAAAGATTTTAACATCATCAATACTGATAATGGTGTAGTTACTGATCTAGAATCAGACATTCTAGAAAAATGAAGTCAAGTGGACCTTAGGAAGCTTTGCTATCAATAAAGCTAGTGTAGTTGGATGGAATTGCAGCCGAGTTACTTAAAACCCTAAACTATGATGCTGTTAAAATGATGCATTCAATATGCCAGAAAGTTTGGGGAACACAACAATGGTCATGTGATTAGAAAAAAATCAGATTATCTCCAAATTCTAAATAAGGACATTCCAAAGACTGTTCAGATTACTAAACAACTGTGCTCATTTCAAGCTAACAAAGTTATACTTAAGATTCTTCAACCTAAATTTCAGCAATATATGAATCAAGAAGTATCAGAAGAAAATGCTAGTTTTCAAAGAGGAAGGCAACTAGAGACCGAATTGCCAATATTCACTGGATTGTGGGGAAAAACAAACAAACAAACAAGCAAGGGTTCCATTAAAAAAATCTACTTCTGCTTCATTGACTACCCTAAAGCCTTTGTATGGATTACAACAAAATAAGCAAATTCCTAAAGTAGTGGGACTACTATATCATCTTACTTATTTCCTGAGAAACCTGTAATTGGCTAAGAAGAAATACTTAAAACCGACATGGAACAACTGATTGATTTAAAATTGCAAAAGGAGTAGGACAAAGCTATATATTTTCAACTTATTTATTTAATTTTTAGGCAACGTATATGAAGCAAAATGGTAGGCAGAATGAATCAAAAACTGGAATATGGGTTACTGGGAGAAATATCAGTTATTTCAGAATTTCAGATGATACCCTCCTGATGACAGGAAATGAAAGAGGGAGAATGCAAAAATTGACTTGTACCTTAATATAACCTCCCCCAAACCCCAAGCCCCTAAAAAAACTAAGATCTTGGCAACTGGTCCCATCTCTTTTTGTCAAATTGAAGAAGAAGAAATGGAAACACGGTCAGATTTTATATTCTTGAATTCAAAGAGTATTGTAGACAATGAGTACAGTCATGAAATTAAGACACTTCTTGGAAGAAAAGCTAGGGCAAATCTGGACAGCATACTGAAAAGTAGAAATATCACCTTGCTGACAAAAGTTGGTATAATCAAAGCTATGGTTCTCTTTATCTTTCTAGATCACTGTGTTACTATCTAGTACCACTCCTTTTCTCCCTTTTTACATATTATCTTTCCTCATTCAAATACAAACTCTATTTAAGGCAGGGATAGTTTGCTTGTTTGTTTTTTATATCTCCAGCACATTGAACATGTTGAGTGTTATTAATTATTTAAAAGTGGATTCTACCAAACATTTAAAGAACACTTAATTCCAATTCTATGAAAAAATAGGGGGAAAAAAAACATACCAAATTGCTTTTATGACATAGATATGGAGCTAATACCTAAACCAAGTAGAGTCAAATCAGAGAAAGAAAAATATAAACTAATTTTCCTAATGAATATAAATATAAAAACTGTAATATTAATAAAGAAATTGCAAAAGCTTATCACCACAACATTAAATTCTGACAAGTAGGATTTATATCAGGAATCCAGGGCTGGTTCAAAATTAAGAAAACTATAGTATGATTGATCATATCAATAACCAAACTAACAGAAATAATACAATAATCTCAATAGATGCAGAAAAACCATTTGACAAAATCCCACACTATTAAAAACACTAGAGAGCATAGGAATAAATGGAGTTTTCTACAAAATAATCAGTAGCATCTATCTAAAACCATCAGATAGCATCATATGTGATGAGAATAAATTAGAATTTTTTTTTCTTTTATTCATTCAGTTTTTATACAAAGTTGCATACATAACACGTTCTAGTTTGTCTTATGTCTTTAGCTAAGTCTGAATATAAATGATTAAGGGGAAAGTTTGGAGCTTTCCCCCCTTTGGAATTCAGAAAAAAAACTGGTTCCCGTTGTGGAAGATGGAGGGACATGTTGATTGATGATAACTGTGATAAGATATGTGTTGAGCAATTTCCTTCATAATCTGCTTCACAGAATTCTTAATGGTCTACACACCATTGTTTTAACCTGACCCTTTGCTTCAGAGGACTGAAGCCTCCATGATGACAGTTTGAATAAGAGTACTACCCACAAATGATTTAATTTCAGGCGAAATAAATGCAGACCTGGTGTTAGAAACACTAGGATTTGGTAATCTGTCTATCCCAATATAGACCCAGAGCTGCAATTATTGCAACAGAGGTTTGAAATAAAACTAGTAGCCCTGCAAACCATTTTCGAGATTGACTACTGCAGTAAAGAAGTTCCCCCGACTCTCCAGCCCCAAATGGTTCTGCAAAATCAAATCAATTTTGCTTCAAGTCTTCTTGCTAACCACCCACAGAAAATAGGTGCCTTTGATTGGTTATGCCAACTTATCTGGTATGTGCTATGCTCCCTTGCAGTCTTTTCAATACCATAATCAATTCCAGGCCACTAGCTGTAGCTTCTTTCCAAAGCTTTCATCCGAACAATTCCCAGATGTGCTGCAAGATATTTTGGCTGTGTCTAAGGTAAAGTGACAATCACCTTCTGGAACAGTGATACAATTACCCTATTAATGACCTTATTTTTATTAGAAGATAACATGTTTATGGCAACTGAAATAGTTTGAATTCCTCAGATTTTTTTTTTTCTTTTTGGATATCCCGTATCTAGTTCACCCTTTCTCTAAGATATGGGAAATTTGATAAGCCTGAAAATGTAGGGCACATAGATCTTCTGACATTAAAAACTTCCCATCAAAGTGCCCCATTCTTTAGGCTCTGTCATAGCATATGTTCCAGGGCACTAGAAAATGATATTGCTCTTAGATGCTTATAGATAAGCATATCATCTTAAGCACTGAGCAGATGGTTCCTGCTCTGAAGAGATGGTAAGTTCATTAGGGAAGGAGACTCAGAATATAACTTGTGATTAAAGGAGGCAGTTGTGGTGCTTCTTGATAAAAATTTAATGTCCATTGGTGGATAATGATATTCTGTACACAGAGACATTCTTGAATTGAAAACATAGAAAAGCCCAGAAGCTGGGCTTTGTATTCATTGTAATGTTAGTATAGCATTGGAAATTAATATTAATCAGTCAATCAATCAACCAACCAATAAGCATTTATAAAGTATCTCCTACACCCCATGCACTATGCAAAGTGCTGGAACACAAAGGAAAAAAAAATCAAATTGTCGCTTCTCCCCAAAAGCTTACTTTTTATAAGGGAAGACCACCTGTAAATTTACAACTATATATATTATATATGTGTGTGTGTGTGTGTGTGTGTGTGTGTGTGTGTGTATAATATAAGAAAATAAGTACAAGGTAATTTGGTAAATGGGAGAAAGATGCCCACTGCATTTGATTGCAAGGTACTTGTGCCCTAACACATGGTCAATTTTTGAATAGGTGCCACATATTGCCAAGAAAAATTGTATTCCTTTCAGTGCCTATTCAATTTTCTCCAGAGGTACCTCATATCTAGGTTTTCTAGGAGCCTATTAACCTCCCTGTTTTCTTTCTTATTTATTTTTGTTAGATTTGTCTAATTCTGAGATGGTAAGGTTCCCCACTAATATATTTTTGGCAGTCTATTTCTTCCTATACTTAGCTTAATATCTTCTCTAGGAAAGATGCTCTACCACTTGGTGCATATACATTTAATATTTTTACTACTTCATTGTTTATGATACCCTTTATTAAGTTGTACTTTCCTTCCTTATCTCTTTTAATTAGATCTATTTTTACTTTTGCTTTATATAAGATCAGAATTGCTACCCCTGCTTTTTTTGCTTCAGCTGAAGCATAATAAATTCTATTCTAGCCTTTCCCCTTAACTCTGTTTCAAATGTGTATCTTGTAAATGACACATTGTAGGATTCTAATTTTTTTTTAATTCACTCTGGAGAGTTCATTCCATTCACATTAACAGTTATGAGTGCCAGCTCTGTATTTCTCTGTCTTAATTTCTTTCCATTCTTTCTTTCTACCCTGTGTCTCCTTAGTAGTGTTTTGTTTCTAACTCATCCCTCTACCTGCCTTATCTTCTGTCACTCCTCCTCCCTTCTTTTAGCCCTTTATCCTAATGTTTTTGCCCTCCTTTCTATCTAGCTCCCTCCTTTATTTTCCTCTTTCTTCTCCTACTTCTTTAAAAGGTAAGATAAATTTCTATGTCCAAGTGAATGATTAAATTATTCCTTCTTTGAGTCAAAACTTATGAGATTAAGCTTCAGACAGTGATCATCATCATCCTTTCTTTCCCTTTATTATTATAGGTCCAATATGCATGAATTGAGGTGTCTTTAATGAAGGTCTGAAAAATGAATAGAAACAAAATGATTTCAAAAATGATTTCCTTAGGAGTTCATTAATTTATAGTTATGTAATTGAATGAAAAAATATAGTGAATAAAGAATATTTGATTCAGTAGAGCAAGTACCACTTTATAGCTACTGTTTCCCATCCATATGTCAAAGTCAGATTCTTGGTAGGAGGAAATTGGTTGACCACCAATTATTGCTGGCTGATTGTACAAACACTTCTACCAAAACATCTAAAGGATACAGTCAGTAGAAAGGATTTTAAAATCTCTTTTGGCAAACCAGATTAAACCAGTAGTCAGAATTCTTCATTCTCAGAACAGACTATCCTAGGATGGATTCCACAGACTACAAACATTATTTGATAAGACTGATGAGTTTAGGTAAAGAAGAATAGAGTTTAGGAAATGACACAGAAGTATAGAAAATTTTAGTGCTAGGTCTCCTCCCCTTGTGTCATCATTGTGGTGTGTGGAGATATTCATGAACATCTGTGTTGATTCTGTTCAGCTGTTGTTCCAGAACCCACACAGAATTAAAGAAATAGCAACAATGAAATTTATGATCAGGTCCAGCTCTACCTCTGTCTTGTCCCATCAAAGTCCACTACTGATTTCCATCCAAAGAGAAGAGAATTTGGTGGTGGGGATAAATAAAAGAGAAAGTCTTTCAAGGATTCATTTTGTTCTACTGAATCCGGTGTTCAAAAATGAACAAAGCATATACACTAGGATCTTATTGTCTCCCTACCTTTGAGTCATTTTGTATAAAAAAAATGTACATTTCTTCTGCATACCATCTAAATCTAAAAAAAAAAAAAAAAACCTAATTGATACCATTGAATAGGATGTTTCCACAAAATTGAGTATAGATAAGAGTGGGGCATGGTGTTTGGTTTGTGATTCCTTATCACTTCCGACATTTAAAAATATATATATAATCTTCTATTTAAAAGGCTCTATTTTAAATATTTTTTCCCAATTGCATGTAAAGAAAATTTTTAACATGTGGCTTTTAAAAGTTTGAATTCCAAATTCCCTTCCTCTTTTTTTCTCCATGTGAAATGGTAAACAATTTGATATGGGTTTTACATGTGCAAACATGCAAAATATTTTTATATTAGTCATGTTATAAAAGAAAGCACAAACTGGGGGATTCTGGCCAAGATGGTGGAGAGGAGGCACATAGCTGTGTAAGCTCCGTGTTTTCTCTAACTATCCATTTCATTACAAGCCTCTGAATTAATGCTTGACTGAAAAAAAAAAAAAACCCACAAATAGTTACCAAGAGAAGCCATCCTTGAGATTCGCCAGGAAAGATCTGTTTTTGCTCGAGGGTGGGGATGGTTTTAGATCGGGCACAGGCTGAGGGCAGCGGCAGCGAGAGCACGGGAGCAAACTGGAGAGGGGGTGGAGTGTGATCGCAGCAGTCTCTGCGGGGAGAGCTTTGCTACAGGATTGGATACTTTGCCCTGGCAGCAAGTCAGCAGCCCAGCAGAGAAGCTAAAAACACTGGGGGTGAAGAATACAACCCCAAACAGCTGGAGTCTCTCCGGACCTGGCCACCCCTCCCCCACAGTGTCTCAGCACGCTCTCGGAGTCTCAGAGCACAGGTGCAGCACAGTCCTGCTAGTGCCTTGCTGCTGCCCCGCAGTCTGTAGAGGAAGCTCGATAACACCCCTGGCCCCTCCCCCAAAGAAAGCAGGCTCCATTTAGGGTTTTTTCTTTTTTTCTTTTTTTTTCTTTGCTAGTTTGTCTTTGATTCTTTGACAAAATGAGCAAAAAATTGAAGAGGACTTTAACCCTTGACAGCTTCTATACAGATAGAGAGCAGACCCTAAATCCTGAGGAGACTAAAAACAGACTGTCCCCAGGTGAATCCCCAAAGGAGGAGATCATCTGTTCCTCAGCACAGATGAATCTCATGGAGGAAATTAAAAAGGTTCTCACAAGTGAGCTAGAAGAAAAATGGGAAAAGGAGAGGGAGGCTTGGCAAGAGAGTCTGGAGAAGTCATCCCACTCATTTAAAGAGAGAGTGGATATTTAAAATAGAGCCTTTTAAAAAGAAGATTATATATTTTTTAAATGTCGGAAGTGATAAGGAATCACAAATCAAACACCATGCATTGGATAAAGAAATAAAATCCTTGAAAAATAGGATTAGTGAACTGGAAACAGAAAATAGCTCTCTAAAAAACACAATTGGTGAAATGGAAAAAAATTCCATAGAACAAAAGAACTCAGTTGGACAATTAGAAAAAGATTTTTAAAAAGTGAGTGAAGAAAATACTTCATTGAAAATCAGAATTGAACAAATGGAATTGAATGACTCGAGGAGACAAGAAGAATCAATCAAGCAAATCCAAAAAAATCAAACAATGGAAAAGAATGTGAAAAACCTTCTGGGGAAGACAACAGACCTGGAAAACAGATCCAGGAGAGACAATCTGAGAATCATTGGACTCCCAGAAAAGCATGATGAAAAAAAGAGGCTGGACACTATTTTCCAGGAAATTATCAAAGAGAACTGCCCAGAAATCACAGAAACAGAGGGTAAAAAAGACATTGAAAGAATTCATTGATCACCCACCGAAAGGGATCCTAAAATCAAAATACCAAGAAATATAGTGGCCAAATGCCAGCACCCTCAGATGAAGGAAAAAATACTGCAAGTGGCTAGAAAAACCCAATTCAAGTATCGAGGAGCCACAATAAGGATCACCCAGGTAAAAGGTTGGAGCAAAATCTACTATGCTTCAGGTGAAGTCAAAAAAGCAAGGGTAGCCATCCTGATCTCAGATCAAGCTAAAGCAAAAATTGATCTAATTAAAAGAGATAAGGAAGGGCACTATATCTTGCTAAAGGGTAGCATGGATAACGAAGCACTATCTATATTAAACATATATGCACCAAGTGGTGTAGCATCTAAATTCTTAAAAGATAAATTAAGAGAGCTGCAAGAAGAAATAGACAGCAAAACTATAATAGTGGGAGATCTCAACCTTGCACTCTCAGAATTAGATAAATCAAACCACAAAATAAATAAGAAAGAAGTCAAAGAGGTAAATAGAATACTAGAAAAGTTAGATATGATAGATCTCTGGAGAAAACAAAATGGAGACAGAAAGGAGTACACTTTCTTTTCAGCAGTTCATGGAACCTATATAAAAATTGACCATATATTAGGACATAAAAACCTCAAACTCAAATGCAGTAAGGCAGAAATAGTAAATGCATCCTTTTCAGACCACGATGCAATGAAAATTACATTCAACAAAAAGCCAGGGGAAAGTAGACCAAAAAATAATTGGAAACTAAATAATCTCATACTAAAGAATGATTGGATGAAACAGCAAATCATAGACATAATTAATAACTTCACCCAAGAAAACGATAATAATGAGACATCATACCAAAATGTATGGGATGCAGCCAAAGCGGTAATAAGGGGAAATTTCATATCTCTAGAGGCCTAATTGTATAAAATAGAGAAAGAGAAGGTCAATGAATTGGGCTTGCAACTAAAAATTCTAGAAAAGGAACAAATTAAAACCCCCCAGTCAAACACTAAACTTGAAATTCTAAAAATAAAAGGAGAGATCAATAAAATTGAAAGTAAAAAAAAAAAACTATTGAATTGATTAATAAAACTAAGAGTTGGTTCTATGAAAAAACGAACAAAATAGACAAATCCTTAGTAAATCTGATTAAAAGAAGGAAAGAGGAAAATCAAAGATTTAGTCTTAAAAATGAAAAGGGAGAACTCACCACTAAGGAAGAGGAAATTAGAGCAATAATTAGGAGTTACTTTGCCCAACTTTATGCCAATAAATTCAACAACTTAAATGAAATAGAAGAATACCTCCAAAAATATAGCTTGCCCAAACTAACAGAGGAAGAAGTAAATATCCTAAACAGTCCCATCTCAGAAAAAGAAATAGAACAAACTATCAATCAACTCCCTAAGAAAAAATGCCCAGGACCAGATGGATTTACATGTGAATTCTATCAAACATTTAAAGAACAATTAACTCCAATGCTAAATAAACTATTTGAAAAAATAGGGATTGAAGGAGTCCTACCAAACTCCTTTTATGACACAGACATGGTACTGATACCTAAACCAGGTAGGCTGAAAACAGAAAAAGAAAATTATAGACCAATCTCCCTAATGAATATTGATGCTAAAATCTTAAATAAAATATTAGCAAAAAGATTACAGAAAATCATTCCCAGGATAATACACTATGACCAAGTAGGATTTATACCAGGAATGCAGGGCTGGTTCAATATTAGGAAAACTATTAGCATAATTGACTATATCAATAACCAACCAAACAAAAACCATATGATCATCTCAATAGATGCAGAAAAAGCATTTGATAAAATCCAACATCCATTCCTAATAAAAACACTTGAGAGCATAGGAATAAATGGACTTTTCCTTAAAATAGTCAGGAGCATATATTTAAAACTATCAGTAAGCATCATATGCAATGGGGAAAAACTGGAACCTTTCCCAGTAAGATCTGGAGTGAAGCAAGGTTGCCCACTATCACCATTATTATTTAATATCGTATTAGAAACACTAGCCTCTGCAATGAGTCAAGAAAGATATTAAAAGATTTAGAGTAGGCAATGAGGAAACCAAACTATCACTCTTTGCAGATGATATGATGGTATACCTAGAGAATCCCAGAGATTCTACTAAAAAGCTATTAGAAATAATTCATAATTTTAGCAAAGTAGCTGGCTACAAAATGAATCCCCATAAATCCTCAGAAGTTTTATACATCACCAAGAAAACCCAACAGCAAGAGATACAAAGAGAAATTCCATTCAGAATAACTGTTGATACCATAAAATATTTGGGAATCTATCTACCAAAGGAAAGTCAAGAATTATATGAGCAAAATTACAAAAAAGTCTCCACACAAATAAAATCAGACTTAAATAATTGGAAAAATATTAAGTGCTCTTGGATAGGCCAAGTGAATATAATAAAGATGACAATACTCCCTAAACTAATCTATTTATTTAGTGTTATACCAATCAGACTTCCAAGAAAATATTTTAACGATCTAGAAAAAAATAACAACAAAATTCATATGGAACAATAAAAAGTCGAGAATCTCAAGGGAATTAATGAAAAAAAAAATCAAATGAAGGTGGCCTAGCTGTACCTGATCTAAAATTATATTATAAAGCAGCAGTCACCAAAACCATTTGGTATTGGCTAAGAAATAGATTAGTGGATCAGTGGAAAAGGTTAGGTTCACAAGACAGAATAGTCAACTATAGCAATCTAGTGTTTGACAAACCCAAAGATCCTAACTTTTGGGATAAGAATTCATTATTTGATAAAAACTGCTGGGATAACTGGAAATTAGTATGGCAGAAATTAGGCATGGACCCACACTTAACACCATATACCAAGATAAGATCAAAATGGGTCCATGACCTAGGCATAAAGAACAAGATTATAAATAAATTAGAGGAACATAGGATAGTTTATCTCTCAGACTTGTGGAGGAGAAAGAAATTTGTGACCAAAGATGAACTAGAGACCATTACTGATCACAAAATAGAAAATTTTGATTACATCAAATTAAAAAGCCTTTGTACAAACAAAACTAATGCAAACAAGATTAGAAGGGAAGCAACAAACTGGGAAAACATCTTCACAGTTAAAGGTTCTGATAAAGGCCTCATTTCCAAAATATATAGAGAACTGACTCAAATTTATAAGAAATCAAGCCATTCTCCAATTGATAAATGGTCAAAGGATATGAACAGACAATTTTCAGAGGATGAAATTGAAACTATTACCACTCATATGAAAGTGTTCCAAATCATTATTGATCAGAGTATTGCAAATTAAGACAACTCTGAGATACCACTACACACCTGTCAGATTGGCTAAGATGACAGGAAAAAATAATGATGAATGTTGGAGGGGTTGTGGGAAAACTGGGACACTGATGCATTGTTGATGGAGTTGTGAACGAATCCAACCATTCTGGAGAGCAATCTGGAATTATGCCCAAAAAGTTATCAAATTGTGCATACCCTTTGATCCAGCAGTGTTTCTATTGGGCTTATATCCCAAAGAAATACTAAAGAAGGGAAAGGGACCTGTATGTGCCAAAATGTTTGTGGCAGCTCTGTTTGTAGTGGCTAGAAACTGGAAATTGAATGGATGCCCATCAATTGGAGAATGGCTGGGTAAATTGTGGTATATGAAAGTAAAGGAATATTATTGTTCTGTAAGAAATGACCAGCAGGATGAATACAGAGAGGACTGGCGAGACTTACATGAACTGATGCTAAGTGAAATGAGCAGAACCAGGAGATCATTATACACTTCGACAACGATATTGTATGAGGATGTATTCTGATGGAAGTGGATTTCTTTGACAAAGAGACCAAACTGAGTTTCAATTGATAAATGATGGACAGAAGCAGCTACACCCAAAGAAAGAACACTGGGAAATGAATGTGAACTATCTGCATTTTTGTTTTTCTTTCTGGGGTTATTTTTACCTTCTGAATCCAATTCTCCCTATGCAACAGGAGAACTGTTCGGTTCTGCAAACATATATTGTATCTAGGATATACTGCAACATATCTAACATATACAGGACTGCTTGCCATCTAGGGGAGGGGGTGGAGGGAGGGAGGGGAAAAATCGGAACAGAAACGAGTACAAGGGATAATGTTGTAAAAAAAAATTACCCTGGCATGGAATCTGTCAATATACAGTTATTATTAAATAAAAATAAAAATAAAAATAAAAAAAAGAAAGCACAAACTAAAAAAATAAATAAAAATAGCATTTAAAAAAGAAGTTTAAAATAATATTCTTTGATTCATCCAGATCCCTACATTCAGTTATTTCTTTGGAAGTGGATAGCATTTTCAAAAAGTGCTATCTTAAAAATCAATGATATCATGTGAGGCCCCATTTTTCATCATGCATATATCTGTGTTCATGCTAAACCAATAAGGTAGTCTGCAGCTTGGCAAGCATAGTCCATGCACTACACTGCTAGTCTTTATAATCCCCATAGTCATAGATTATAGATTAAGCAGAAAGGGATTAAGGAATACTGCATGCTGTGTTCACCTTGCCATTCATTGGATCAAGGGATCACCTGACCTAAGGACTGGAAATTTGTTTTTTAATTCTAAATTTTAGTTTATCTGATTGGATTAGGTCTTGTCTGTTTGAGTGTAAATTTTGTGAGATTAGAAACTTCTTAAAGAAACCATTTACTCACTTTTAGTGGTATAGGAAAACTGGAAACAAAATAGAGATGCCTATCAACTAGGGGCTGGATTAAAAAAAATATAGTGCATAGATGTAATCTGATAATACTGAGTTGTAAGGGGGGGATAAAAAACATGAATGAACCTCAGACACTTATTAGCTGTGTGATGCTGGGCAAGTCACTCAACCTAATTGCCTCCTTAAAAAGAAAAAGAAAAAGATAAATGTGAAGAATTGGGATAAGCATGAGACAATTTTATATTTACTTAAAGTGAAGTACGCAGGACCAGGGAAATAACAAACATAATGACTTCAACAATGTAAATGGAAACAATAAATACAAATGAAACCTAATGATCTGTAATTATAACTGGTTAATATTAAAATGACTTGAGAGGAAGCACAATTCTCAGAAGCACAATTATCAATGTGGAATGTTGCATTTATTCAGACTTACTTGATGATTTGTTAGTTTTATTAAACTCCTTTCTACACATGTTGTTATGGGGATGGTTGAATGAGTAGAGGAGGAAAGTCATATAAATAAAAATGAAGGTGGTATAAATGCAAAAAGATATCAATAAGGATTAAAACTAAACAAAAATCTATGGCTAGACACTGCTATAAAAATTTTAAGTTTCTTTCTTTAAAAAAAACACATAATACACAAGGGTAAAACAATATGTCAGAGGTTAATAAAGGATACTAATTTGCACTGATTATCCCTTCAATAAAGGAAAAATTCTGCTGTAGGAAATTGTCATTGAAAGCATTAAGCAACGTTGTGATATGGAGCCATCTTCCAGTGGCTGCTAGAGGTCTAACTCAGACCTGTAGAATGGATCTCATCATGTGAGAGCATGATAATGATACAAGGAGACTGAGAGACAGTTGCATTCTCTGACTTCTCTCCTCTTCCCTCTTGCCTCCAATTAATTTTGTTCCCAATCTACAAGGAACATCTGTGTTAGTAAAGGCTGTTTTGCAACACGTTCAGGTGTTATGATTCACAGCTGTGGAGGCTCTCGGAGAATTAACCTGTCCCTTCACCTAGGCATGGTCCAACCGAGCATCCTTTGACCTAACTGAGGGAGAATCCGAATTAGTGTCAGGCTTCAGTGTAAAATATGCTGCTGGCCCATTTGCTATATTCTTCCTGGCAGAATACGCAAATATCATTGCTATAAACGCCATCTCAAACAAAGCATAGGTTAGTGCTAAGTCTCCTCCCCTTGTGTCATTACTTGTCATTAGAAGAAATATCAAGTAAAATTAAAATTAGAAGAAAATTTTAAAAGGAAAGAGTATGTGTGTTAGATATTCATGAACATCTGTGTTGATTCTGTTCAGCTGTTGTTCCAGAACCCACACAGAATTAAAGAAATAGCAACAATGAAATTTATGATCAGGTCCAGCTCTACCTCTGTCTTGTCCCATCAAAGTCCACTACTGATTTCCATCCAAAGAGAAGGGGATTTGGTGGTGGGGATAAATACAAGAGAAAGTCCTTCAAGGATTCATTTTGTTCTACTGAATCCGGTGCCTTCAAAAATGAACAAAGCATAAACACAAAGCAAAAATAAGTTAGCACAAACTTAACAAAACATACTATCCTTATATCAGAGAGCTTCTTAGCCTTTTCATTATGACTTACTAGAAATGAGAGTCAGCATATTGTTTGGTAGTTACTGATATCTCTTTAATATATCTCTTTGGGATACTATCTTCTTTTCTTTTTTTTTTTTTTTTCCCTTTTCAATTTTCTCTTCTTTGGAAGAAGAAGCATAATTTCATGGTAAAATCAGTGGAGTGAGGGGAAACTTGGCTTTGTTCTCTATATCTGTCACTAGTCCTATGGATTAGCACAAGTTATTCATCCATTTGTGGATCAGGTTCTTCATCTGTAAAATGGGTATAATAATGCCCATCATATTTGCTTCAAATTGTCGTGAAGATCAAATAAAATAATTGCTATAAGTCATAACATCCTCATCAAATATTAATTGTTATAGTTTTATGAAAATCAGTCCCTTGAGATGGTGTTGCCTATAGCATATTTTTTTCACTGTGTATTTATTTAGGTTCAGATAATTTTCAAGAAGAACTCTTCTTCTTTTATTTAATCTACCTGATACCTTAGATACCAAATTGCTGGAATTCAATTGTGGGGTTTTCCCCATTATCACTGATGAGAATCAATATGTTTCGAAATGCTGGCTAAGTTGAATCATATCATGTTTAGACAGTCCTTTATTGCTTTGTACTGTTTTATGGGGTGATATTGGTCATAATCTTCTGTCATCTTCTTTCATAATGTTTTGCAAAAGTTCTTTTTTTTTTTCTCAGAGTTTTCCTTGGCTCTACATGTTGCCTTTTAGCAGGGGAGATTTGGTTTTTTTTTTTTTGCTTGATGTGATGGCTTCCTCATTTCTCTAGCTGTTTTGCATTGATAAAACCTTTTTGAAGGCATTATTCTTTTAAAAGTCATAGTAGTCAGAATTAATGTTTTTATTTGTGCTCATTTCTCATTTCTTAGAGTTGACAACTTCCTTTAAAAGGTCAGATTGAAGACATAATTGCATGCAGTGTTTTCTTATCTTTTAAAATTTTCTTCTAATTTTAATTTTACTTGATATTTCTTCTAAATATCTAATAATATAATAAATATTATATTTATATATAAATTATATTATATAAAAATTATATAATAAATATTACAATATAATAAACCTACATAATATTCCTGAGATTGTTGCTACATCTGTAATCCATCATTAGATTATGGGATCATAATCGAGATTTACAGTGATTCTCAAACTTCTGTTTTCAGTATCTTTATCCTATTAAAAATTATTGAGGATTTCTCCAAAGCATTTTTGTTTATCTGGATTATATTTATAGACATTTACCATATTGGAAATAAAAACTATTTTTGAATTTGTAGATCCTCTAAAAGAATTTCAGAGATCCTCAGGATTCTCTAGACCATACTTTGAGAACCACTGGTCTAGAAGATAAAACAGAAACCATTTAATCCAATTTCATTACTTTGCAGATGTGGAAACTGAAGCCCATGGAATTTAGGTGATTTGCCCCAAATTGTAAAGCTAATACACGATAGAAATTTGCTATCTGTTAAAATATAGTTAATTTCATTTCTATGTTGTCATTGACATTTTGTCAGATTTAGCTTCTTTTAATTATACTTTCTTAAAATGATCTGACTAAAATGAGGAATAAGAACATTGGACTAATGCCAAATTTGGATTTAGAGACGCTTATTTGGTTTGAATTCTAGGTCTTTCTCTTATCTGTGTAGTCTTGAACAAGTCATTAACATTTCAGAGACTTCATTTCCTCACCTACAAAATGAGTGAATTGTCTACATAATCTCTGAGAATCCTTCCAGCTCTAAGTCTTTTATCCATTGCAAAGGGACAGTGCAGTATAATGTACAGTGTTGGATTTAATTTCAGAGGAACTGAGTTTGAATCCTACTTCTGCAGTTTATCACTTGAATTATCTTGGTCAATTCATTTAATGTCTATGAATCTCAGTTTTGTCATCTGTTTAAAAAAAAAAAAAGAGGGAATGGGAGTACATGATTCCTGAGATTCCTTCCAGCTTTAATTTACTTAAATTCCTTTATTTAAGGAACATCTATATTCCTTAACATCCTTAATTTCTTGGTCATAACTCATATTTTCTAATGTAATTTTGACTACTCTTTCCTGTGTTCTTCATTGCACTAAGGTCACTTACAAATGCTATGTGCATTGGGTTAGTTTGAAGGATCTTGTCAAATTCTTTGTAAGGGTTCTCTTCGTCTTTTCAATGAGTACTGACAATAAGCAGCAATGATTAAACTGCAATTAACTGTCATAGTGATCTATTCATTTATAGTCATCATAAACACTGCAGGAGGAAAATTACATGATGCATGTTTTTGCCTTGGGACCCACAAGGACATTGATTTAGCCAATTCTTTCATTTGCCTTTTTGAGAATAACCTAGAAGCTATTCTTCCTTTATGATTCTTTTTCTTATGTCTTCCGACTTTATTTTCATCAAGGATGTCAACATGGGTGCAATTTAGTTCCTTTACTACTGTATCAATTAATTTGTTGTTGGACAAAGATCACCCTGTTAAGCAAATTAACAGTTAATGTTTATAGGCAGTGTTAAGAACCATGTGGTTTTTAGCATATTCTTTCCCCTTTCTTCTCATTTTCCACAGAACTGGAGCAAAAAAAAAATGAAGGATATTGTGTGTTTCTATCTGCTTTTTGAATAGAAACAGCCAATCTTCTTCTTATCCTGAACCTGTCCAATCTTAGCCTGGTACTTGGTCAGTTGAGAAAGTCTATCAACAGACTCCTAGAAACCACTATTTAATTCATCCATTATGATTTTTTATAAAATGAAGATGTGTCTGCACATGTAGGTGTATGTATGTATGTATGTGAAGTACCATTCTTTTGATGACTTCATCAGGTCCCGCAAATTCGATAATGATCTCTTCGCCCATAACTCTTAAATCAACATTTCTAGCCCTATTCTCTCTCTTTAGCTCCATTTCTGTTAATGACTGTTGACTATTGACTGTTGAAAATCTCCAGACATCTCAAACATGTATAGCCAAAATGGAATTATCTTACCTTATTGTCTTCCCTAAATTTCCTTCTCCAACATTCCTTATTTTTGTTTAGGGCAGGTATGCTGGTCAAATCTTCTATTGTGGAGACATTTTCCACTCTTCTGTCTTATTTTGCGTCTGGCCTCCAAATGAAGTGACAAAATTATTTTCCTAAAACATGTGTAACCACATGTTATACTCTCCTATATAAAGAACTTCAGTAGCTCCCTATTGTCTTTAGGAAAAAAAAATGGTAAATAAACTACTCAGTTTGGAATTGAAATCCTTTCATAGTCTAGCTCCATTCTCTATTTTCAGTCTTCTTGCTTATTTATTCCCCTTTATACACTCTACATTTTAGCCAAACTGAACTGTTGGCTGTTTCCTGACTGTAATCCTCCAATTTTCATCCCTCTGCTTTTGCATAATCTATTCACTATGACTGTAATGTACTCCTTCCTTATCTCTGCCTTTAAACATTCAGCTCATTTATAAGGCTCTTCTGATATCTTTTGTAATAAATACTCTTTCCTTTTTAAAAGACTACATATATACGTATCTCTTCATGAGATTTCCCCTCTCAGTAAAATGGATGAAGCTTTTATTTTGTCTTCTCAGTCACTAGACCAAGTTCTTGCACATATAGGTGCTTAATATAGATATGTGGATAGGACCTCATTTATTGGAGTATATACTTTATGCATGGAGAGGCAACTTTTTAAAGTTCTAATCATATACAATATCAAGAAATGTATAAATAGCTGACTTTAAAGTCAGGAAAATCATTATTTGAGTCTCACCTCTAACACATACTAGGTATATGACTCTGGACAAGTCATTTAACTTTTCAATGCTTTAGGCAATTCTCTTAAATTATACATTAAGAGTGTTTGCTACTAATTTACATTCTTCTTGGGGGGGGGGAGGGAGAAGGAGAGTAATCAGGATTTCTATACAAAAAGGAAATTACAGATCCCTCTCCCTCACTCAGACACAAATGGCTAAATACTCAATCAAAAAAAAAAAAACAAAACACATTTATTATTCATATACCATGTGCCCAACACTGTGCTAGGTATTATAAAGGATGTCAGAAACTTATGATCTGATTAACTTATAAAAAGCAAAATACCATATAAGGGGAAAAGAGAACTTTGGGGAGATACTTCAGAAATCCCTTTGTTTGGTTGTTGAATGTATACCTTTCAAACTATGACTTCCTATTTGGTTATTACATATTGTCTAAGGAAGCATAGGAAGTCAACAATTTTGGGACAATAGTAATCAATAAGTTTTTATTAAGCACATATTATATGCTAGACACTGTATAACTTTCAAAAGTTGTGTGTGGACTGGAGTAAGGGGTTTTTTTTTTTTTTTGGGGGGTAAGGAGATTTATACCTGTTTTTTTAGTTTGTCCATCATTTATCTGAAACTGAAGTTGCTTTTCAACTATGAATTGTGAATTGCACTCCCTTCATTTTAAGAAGCCTGCTCAGAGAACATTTAATTTTCCTTTCTCATCCAGCTACTCTGAAGATATATTGCATTTGACATGTCTTTTATGTTAAAAGCTGAATCTGGGATTCTGGCTGCAGTTTTGATTTATGCTTCACATAAAACTTGAGGCCATCACTGGCAAGTGAAAAGCAGCCATGGACTGATACAAACAGACCAACCTGACCCCCATCTGTTGTGGTTTATGGGCTTTCCCAGAGAGCGATGTTTGCTCCTCACTCTGACTGGTGCCAACAAAAGGTTAGCCACAAGGTCTTATTGTAATCCATCTTATGAGTAAGCAGAGTAAGGTGGCCATCTCCGTGTTGTGATTAAAGGGGCACCAGCAAAACCCCCAATGTCCCTCAAAATTCCTTTCATCTTTAGCTCCCACCAGACTTGGAATTCTAAAATCTAGTTTTGCTTCTTGGCTTTAAGCTAAACAGAACGCCATTCTCCTTAAAATATAAAAATAGTCCTCAAAGAAGTGACTCATTGAGTCTTATCAGTCATTTATACCTTAATGTGAATGAGTTTTTCTACTTTCTTGCTAACAGCTCAATTTGAGAGAGTTAAACTAAAGCCTGAAAACTCCCAAGAGAAGATATAAAAGGTGCCAAAAACTGAAAAAATGAAAAATAAAGACAAATAGCTTACTTCAAAAGCAAATAGATGATGCAGAGGATAGAGCACCGGAGTCAGGAAATTTTGAGTTCAAATTTGACCTCAAATACAAACTTTTTCATTTGGAGCAAATTACTCAAACTTTGCTTGGCTCAGTTAATTCATTAATAAAAGGAGATGAGGGTTAAGTGCTAGCGTGCTTGGTACTTAGAATGTGTTATATAAATGTCTATTCTCTATATAAATGCAATCATCATCTTTATCATCATCATCATCATGCCCTTAATAAGAGTAGTGGTGGTGAGATTAGAAAGAAAAAGTCAGATGTGAGAGATATCATGAAAGAAAATCCAAAATGACTGTGTGACTGATTATATATGGTACTCAAGAAAGCGAAATCAGAAGTGATTAGGAGGTTTCAATTTGGTATAAATGGAAGATGGTTAATAAAAACAAAGATGATAGTTGGAGATGGTGGAGTGGTATGTGTGTGTGTGTGTGTGTGTGTGTGTGTGTGTGTATGATGATGCATATAAATTTAGACATGAAGTTACAGTGATTATATGACATCCCAATCATCATTCACTTCTACTGACAGCCTTTATAGTTTCAAAGACTCAGAATTCTTAGACAGGAAATTCTCAGATGTTTTTTAATCTAAGCCTCTCATTTTACAGATGAGGAAACTGAAGTCCATTTAAATAATTTGCTTAAGATAACACTAATTTGTGGTAAAAACTTCTGCTAGAGAAGATTCTTCCAGGTTCTTAATCCATTGCTCTTCCAGTTTAAATGGTCAGAAGACATCTGGAAATGCATAATTGAAACTGGAAAAAAATGGTTGTAAATTAAGAAAGAGATGTCTGTGTTACCTATTCAGATCATGTCGAAGGGATCACTTAGAGGTGATTTCTGAGAGAGAGTGTAGAGAGAAGAAAAAATTATTAAACATTTAGCCACGGGGATCAGCATTATATTGTGGGGACATGGAAGAAGAGGAAACATCTAATGAGGGAGATAAATGATCATAGAGATAAGACTCTTTGGTAGTCACATGGGTCAGTCCACATTCTTAAATGCCTAGATTGATTTACATAAACTGAATCCTGTTTCCTCAGATTTAGTTTCCCTTAACTGTAATCAATTGGCCAATATGCAAAAAATGGAGAAAAATCTAAATATTTCACCTTCTGTCTATCAGGGAAGGTATTGAGAAATGATACCAATTCCATCCCTTTGGTTCTCTCTCTCTCTCTCTCTCTTTCTCTCTCTCTCTCTCTCTCTCTCTCTCTCCCTCTCTCTCTCTCTCTCTCTTTCTTTCTCTTTCCCTCTCTCCCCAATTTTCATGTTCTCTTTTCTTTATATCCTGTTTTCCATTTAATTTTTGTTGATCCCTTTGGTTTAGAAATTAATTTTTTCTGGGTTTGTACTTTTTATTATGTTTTTCTCTTTGTTTTTTTTTCCCCCTAAATGAATTAAAGTAATTTTAGGACTGATCTTTCTGTGTCATTTCTAATCTTCCCTAGTGACTATTGGATGCCTCAATATACTGTACCACATTAGGAGAACAAATAGTTTGCTCTGTGGTATATAGTATTCATTAAAAATAATTTAATTATATAGCAAATGAAATTGCAAAACTGATGTTACTAATGGTACCTCTTACCATTGAGTTCTATTGACCTGATTTTTTTTTTTTTTACCAAAAATGAGTTTTAGAGAGCCAGAAAACATGGATCCAGAAACACCCAAAGCACTCTACCATCAATCCTAAAACCAGAGAATCCAAGTAGGCAAAATTAGATAAAGCTGTGTTCCATTCTTCATTTGCTAACTTGCAACATTGAAAAAAGCTAAATTCCTATTGGGTGCCTATTCTTGAATATATAATATAGATTTTGCCAACAAAGATCAATTAATCAATTGTCATAGATTTCTTTTCTTTCTTTTTTTTTATTTTTTGCCATAGATTTCTTAAGCCCCTGATGCAATGAGAGACCTTAGCTAAAGTATTTTACAGGTTTCAGTTTATCAGAGGCCATACTCTATCATTTTTAAAAGGCTAGATAAGAATTGAGATAAAATATGGCCTACTTTGCCTTCACAAAAGAATTACTCAGAGAGAGGGAGACTCTGAATTTCTGACCAGAACAGAAACAATACCTATTTACACTTACTCAAAATTCAATGAGTAAGTAAGGCTTGGGCTGATGCCTATTATTGACCATTCAGTGAAAGCTTGAAAGATATGGGTTTAATAGTCAAGTAGCTCCATTCAAATCCCAATGGGCTTCATCAAATTCTGGTTTTCCAGAACTGAATTTCAAGAAGTCAAAACAGAAGACAAAGATTTAATTGTCCCAGAGTTTTAAAATGATAGAATAAATAATTAGGAAAGAAAAAAAAATCTAGCCTCCAAATTCCAAAGATAATTTGTGAAGTATAAGGAATCAAAATGTATATTTTTTTGGAAAGAGGATCCATATGTAAAGATATAACTCCCCTCATTGACAAAGGAGGAGGAGCAAGAGGGAGAAAAAGAAAAAGGAGTAAGAGGAGAAAGAAGAGGTGAAAGGAAATTACTACATGATCCAACTGGAACTGGCCTATTGGGTTCTCTAGGGGGTGGAGCTGCTTCTCACAGACTGTTGTTTATCTTTCACTCTCACAGAGGACCAATGCCATCAGGAATGTGATGTCTTGACTAGCAAGTATTGAATTTAAAGGAGGCCAAAAATAAAAAGTCATCAGCTCCAGTCTCTCCTTCAACGTAATAGGAGTTTATTGGGAGCATATAGATTAGGATGATTTGTGGTAATCCAGAATGCAGGGAGAGATTTTGGCCCTTTTAAGGTATTTCCCTGGTCTCATTTTGTCTAAGGCAACAACCTCAGTAGTTAAAAGCTATGTAAGAATCGAGGTAAAAGATGGCCTATTTTGCCTTCACCAAAAAAAAAAAAAAAATCTACCATATGCAGTATGAGTCAGAATGAAGATATATCAAAATTACAAATCTGATGAAAAGGAGGATTGTGATGACCTCATCAATAAAAGGCAGTGCTAATTCATGGATGCATATTTTGTCTTGAACTAATCTTCTAAACTAAAATAGTTGTTCCTTTCTTTTGTTGTTGTTGTTGTTGTTGTTGTTGTTACCAAATCAAGATATTGTGCCAGTTTTCTTATGAATGATCATTTATAAGGAATGACTTATTGAATTCAGGGTAAAAATAAGTTTTTCCTTGGGTTCAGGTAAAGGGGTCAAATAGGATAGTTTTTCAACTCTGATGAGTTACATGAGTCTGTCCAATATTTTGGTCTGGAGAATGTATGGAACATTAAAGAATATGCCAAATTCTCTTGCATTTTTATGGGAAACCTTCTTACCTTATTCTTCCATGTTACCATAACAAAATTTTTTAATATTAGGTACCTTTTAACTGGCAGTTACACTATTTTTGGGAGGGGTGGATAAAGTGGAGGGGGAAAAACCCTTCTGCTTTCTGGAATTTTTATATTTAATGGTGCCATTTCCCTTTATCCGAGACTTAGTAGATGGGCCTTGATCATAATCTCTAGTAGATGGGCCAGGTGATTAAAAAGATTGTATTAAAAAGATCCTGGTGTATAAACTGTCACAAAAATTTACTTGATCCTTTGAAGGATACTTAAATTCCCAGCCTCTTTTTTTTTTTTTAAACAGTAGCTGACCTCAGAGAAATGGCTAGCCTCATAACAACACTTTTCATTTATAAAATGACAGATTTGATTTGATTTGATTTTTTCAGGTAGTTAGTGCAAGTAAACAACAATGCTTCTAGTAAGATAGTAAACTAATGAGTTTTACCATCTGCTTTGCTATTGCTCTCCAAAGTCAATGTTCCCCAAATGGTCAGCAATTTCCATCTGACCTGCCATTGTACTTTAAGATATAAGTTGGGCTTTCTCATCTGCTTTATTATCCTATATTCCTTGAGGCAGAACTGTACTATACAGTATTTGTTTTTTCTACTTACTCTAATGTGAATTGGTTGAAAACAGGGATTATCTTCTGTTGTGTTTATATCCTTAGATTTTTTAGTTTGTTTTTGTTTGTTGGTCACTCATTTGCAGTTGTGTCCAACCCTTTATGGCCCCATTTGGCATTTTCTTGACAAATTAGTTTGTCATTTCTCCAACTCATTTATACATGAGGAAATGGAGACAAACAGGTAAATGAGTAGTAAATGAGGCCAGATTTGAACTCAGGAGAGCAATCTCCCTGACTTCTAGCCTGGTTCTTTATCCACTGAGTGACCGAGCTGCCTTCTCCTTAGGTTTACCCCAATAATTTTCACACAATTAACACTTAATATATGCTTTTACATTCTATTTCATCTTTATTTTACCAGTGAGAGGACTAAGACTCAGAACAGCATGAATAGTCATGGTTATATAAGTGATATAAAACTTGATCTCCTCCTGATTTCAAGTTTAATAATTTTTCTACTACACAAGACTACCTGATCTTAAGCATTGTATTTAAGCATTGGTTTTTTATCCCCTCCAGAAAGAGTAGGCATGGATGTTTAGGCTAAGAGTTGAAAGGGATGCTTTTAATCATTGAGTACAATTCCCTCATTTCATAGAAGAAACAAGTTCAGAGAGATCAAGTCACTTATTTATGCAAAGTTACACAGGAAGTTAGAGGCAGGAATGAGATTGAATAATAATATTTGTATTACTTCTATAACAGGGTTGTTGTGAAGATCAATTGAAATAATGCATATAAGATACTTTGCAAACTTTCTAGGTCTCCTATTAAATGCTAATTATTATTTATTATAAATCAGTTATCCCTTGAATGGTTAACAAACTTAAAAGCTTAAGTCAGAAGGGAGGGCTAAATCAAGTCAGCTGTTTGAATGTGTCTTATAAGCAGGGAGTCTGGTAGAATCAGTGGGTTGGATTCCACCAACGCTGAAACTGAAAGTCATGAGAATTTTAAGGACTAATTCATGGGCTCCGCCCTTTTCCCTTTTACAAAATATTTTGGGGTTGTTTATACGCAACTTGAATATGGATTAAAAAAAAACCAATGGAATCAAGAGATGTGGCTTCTTTTCCTAGATTCACCCTTGACTCACTGTATAACTTACACTTACTTCCTATTCCATGATTCACTTTCTTTCCCTATAAAAATGTGAATAGCAACATCTCCTACCAGTTCTCTAACTCACTAGACCAAGGATTCAGTGTGATGAATTAGAAGGAGCCTGTAAATCTCTCTAAGCCTTTGGGTTCTGGACACTCCATAAATTGACTTTGTTTTTCTAGGTCCTAGCATAGCACTTGGTATTTAGTAGGAGTGTGTGTGTATACATATATTTGCTTAATTGCACCTATATAATAAATAATGTACATGTATATATGCATAGTTATATATATATGTGTGTGTGTGTGTCTATTGAATTGATTTTTTGAATTGAATATTAAGTGACATTTCTATAGAATTTTGAAGATCTCATGATTAAAATGGGGATCATTTTGGTTTGGAATCTTGAAAGGAGTTCTTTTTACATGTTGGTATAAAAACAGTTAATACTTAAGCAGGAATAATAATTGAAATTATTATTTTAGAAATTATTAGAAAATGTATGAGAATCCACTAGGACTTGGGGGTATCCTGGTTACTTCAGTTTAGCTGACAGTGAAAAGATAGAGAAGGAAATGGTAAACCACTCTAATATTTTTGCCAAGAAAACTCAAAATGGGATCATGGTGAGTTGGACATAACTGAAACAACTCAGAGGGCCAGGATTTGAAATCTATCTCTGACACTTAGTACCTGTGTGACATTGAGTGAGCCATTGTACTTTGAGGAGTTCAGTTTTTTCACCTGTAAAATGGAGTTGGCTTTCATGGTCCCTTCTGGATTTAAATATATGATCCTATGATCTCATAACTAGAAAAGGAGATAGGCTACACACGAGTTGAGAGAAGCAGAGAGGAAATGAGGAAAGGGAAGTGGAAGGGCTAATGGATGGACAGTCTACATATCCTATTGACTTCCATATGTGGTGAAGAGAACATAAAGAAATCCTTTAGCACATTGGGTGAGTTCTCTGTGATGACTTTCTAGTAGGATGACATGAAATAGGTTTTCTTTTATAGAATGGGAAGACATTGAGGGATTATAATTAGCATTGTTGGAGAGGATTCTATTTCAATCCTATTAGGGATGCTTTAGAATATTGGAGTCAGGAAGTGGCAAAACTTGAGGATCTTATTCAGATGATTAATTTTAGTCGTTTTTTGTTTTCCCAGAGATTACTAGCCATATCTTTTTTTTTTTTTTTTTTACATCCAGAAAAGGAACCTATGATAGAAATGAGGGTTGCACCTCATGTATTCCTCTCTTTTATGACACAAACCTATACCACTTTTTTTTTTATTTCTAGCTTCTTAAGCCATGTTCCTTTATTTTTCTCCACTTTCCACTTAAAAAACTCTATTCCTTTTCTTTTTTGTTTTCTCAATAGCAGTAAAATCTACTGCTGATAGCATTTATGGGCACTGCTAATCTTACTGGTGGCATTTATGAATCATTTATGGTTATTAATTTCTCTCTGAGTTTTTTTTATTTTTGCCACTACTGCTTTTGATATTTCTTGAGGGGAAATCATTGACAATATGTTCTTGAGTGCTGGGACTTCATCTTTAAGCCTCAATTGTCTTTAGTGACCAATGCAAAATAAGATATGTAGAAAGGTTTTTAAAGAATAATAAATCTTGAGATATCCCAAACACAACTCTCTTTGTAAAAAGAGAACATTCTTTGGGTGTTTCTATGAATAGGCCAAAAAAGAAAAAAAAATGAGTGGCAGAAACAAGGAGGAGGTGAATAGAGATTTGGTGGATTTTGTTTTGCTCCAGTAGAAGGCCTCTCTGGAATTATTTAGCCAGCATTTTCATTGGCAGGATTCAATAAAACCATTAGAACTATTAAGTGAATGTATTGTTTTGAATTTTCTTTGGCTCAACCATCCCTATTATTTAGGGAAACAGAATTGCATATTTGCAGAGAAGAGGACAGATGGAATGCCAACAAGCCTGATCCCTCTAGTATGGGTATATTGTGGACAAATAAGACTAAAGGCTGGGGGAGGAGCAGAAAATTCCTATCCCTCTTATATTTTCATTTGTGCCAAGTGCAATATTGGAGCTGATCAGGCTCTGATATTTTTCTCTTTCTTTCTGGTTAAAAGGCAGTAAGAGCTTTTCAAAAACTTCCCCAATAAATTATCCAATGGCCTTTTTATATCCAGCAAAGGAACATTTTTAGAATGTCGGCCCAGGAGTAGAGGCCTCCGATCTGGAAAACCCAATCTTTTTGGTCTAAAAATAAACCTGGATTTGAAAAATCTATTTTTTTTAACCAAGGGGGAGTAAAAAAGGAACTATGGAATAGTAAAAATGTTTTCCCAATAGATCCTGGATTTGGAAATTGTGACTTCTTTTGAAAATAAAGAATGACATTGAGCAAAAATATGTCACCTTTATTGTCAAAGGGGTAAATTGAGACCAAAGAAGAGTGAAACTGACTATAAAACAGTCAATTCTATCTTCTTTTCACTATCTATATGGACTGGGTAAGACATTTTAACTTAATGGGATCCTAGTTTCTTCATTTGTAAAATGACAGGGAGTGAGGACAGAAAAGATTTCTCTACCATCTCTTATAGATGTCTGTGATCTTTTTAAAATTTTATTTTTATATTTTAGTGTCTTCAGGTAATAATGACTAAAACATCCTTGGATTAGCTCTATATGGGTATTGTTCAGCCTGATGCTTGCTTGTTTTCAGTCTGTGGGTATGGATAATTACAAAATGAAATGAACTTCTATTGTTAAGTAGATGGTTTAATATGGAATATATATGTGTGTGTGTATGTATATATATATATACACACACACATACATATTTACAGCCATCTTGCTTCCTTTTATCCTTGAAGGCAATGCTATGGGATTGTACTGACCTGGTCCTTTGGGTGATAGAAACAGTTATTGGGTTGCTCAAAGGGCTTGAATATTCATTAGAGTGAAAGGGCTTGGGTCTATTCCTGAAGTAAATTTAAGATCAGGCCAGAGTGGACCCAAATATCCAGATCATCTTTAGAGCTACTTCTATCTCCCCCAGATACTACATAAGACATTGGTAAAATTGCTAAACAGGCAATGTTTATCTCTCTTTCTCCACTTCCCTCCCAATACTCTCCTCATCTGCTAATTACCTCATTAAAAATAATCTTTTATAAATAGCTTCAGAAGGTGAGTTTCTTGAGGCCAGTTTTGGTCTTTGCCTTCCCATTGCCTTGCACAACTTGTGGCACATAGTAGGTCCTTAAAAGGCCTCTTTCAAGTCACAGCTAAAGTCATATATTCTACAAGAAGCCTTTGTTAATTCTCTTTAATCTTAGAGTCTTCGCTAGAACAACTTCTAATTTATTCTATCTATACATTTTTTGAACAAAGTTGTTGAAATGCAGTCTCTGCCATTAGAGTGAATTCCTTGAGAGCAGAAACTACCTTTTGCCTTTCCTTGTATCCCTACTGTTTAACAGTGTCTAGCAGAGTAGGAACTTAAAAAAGGCTAGTTGACTAGTTTAATAAATGCTAGTTTATTGACTTTGTGATAGAATAGACTTAATGTGGTCATTCTCTCAAATGCAGGGTTATCAAAGCCATAAGCCACATGAATCTTTTTCTAATTGTTTTAGTGTAGATGGTTACCAAGGAGGAATGGATATTTGGCCTAAAGTCACAAACCACTGCCTGCTTTGTCTTTGCAGAAATCTGACCAGACTATTATGCTAGTGGTCAAACTCAAGACGAGTCATTAGGGACTCTAGTCCTACTCTGATTTTTTTTTTTAATCATCATCTAGACTAGATAATGATTAGTCTATGAGAGTAGCAAGTTGAAGAGAATTAGAAGCATTTTATATTTAAAATATCTTAAAACTAGAGGTGTCCTTAGAAGTAAGATTCTTTCTCATGAATGTCTCTGTCAAATGACCATCCAAACTTTTCTTCAAGACCTCTATCTCCTAAAGGAGTCCATTTCCATTTGAAATACTTCTAATTCTTAGAAAGTTTATGGTTCATCAAGCCTGAATATGACTTCCAGAAGATTAATAATTATCTCCTTATTGTCAAACCCTGTGTTCTTTTCTCAGTTCTTATCCTGGACCATTCCAACATTTGACACTGTTGATTCCATCTTCCTTATTGATGCTTCTTTTCCTGTTGCTTTCAGTGACACTACTTAGGATTCTTTTATTTTTTTCTTTTCTTTTTTTTTTAAATAACTTTTTATTGATAGAACTCATGCCAGGGTAAATTTTTACAGCATTATCCCTTGCATTCACTTCTGTTCTGATTTTTCCCCTCCCTCCCTCCACCCCCTTCCCCAGATGGCAAGCAAATCTTTACATGTTGAATAGGTTACAGTATATCCTGGATATAATATATGTGTGCAGAACCGAACAGTTTTCTTGTTGCACAGGGAGAATTGAATTCAGAAGGTATAAATAATCCGGGAGGAAAAACAAAAATGCAAGCAGTTTATATTCATCTCCCAGTGTTCTTTCTTTGGGTGTAGCTGCTTCTGCCCATCTTTGATCAATTGAAACTGAATTAGCTCTCTTTCTCGAAGAGATCTACTTCCATCAGAATACATCCTCAAACAGTATCATTGTTGAAGTATATAATGATCTCCTGGTTCTGCTCATTTCACTTAGCATCAGTTCATGTAAGTCTTGCCAGTACTCTCTGTATTTATCCTGCTGGTCATTCCTTATAGAACAATAATATTCCATAACATTCATATACCACAATTTACTCAACCATTCTCCAATTGATGGGCATCTATTCATTTTTCAGCTTCTAGTCACTACAAACAGGATTGCCACAAACATTTTGGCACATACAGGTCCCTTTCCCTTCTTTAATATCTCTTTGGGGTATAAGCCCAGTAGAGACACTGCTGGATCAAAGGGTATGCACAGTTTGATAACTTTTTGAGCATAGTTCCAAATTGCTCTCCAAAATGGCTGGATGTGTTCACAATTCCACCAACAATGTATCAGTGTCCCTGTTTTCCCACATCCCCTCCAACATTCCACATTATCTTTCCCTGTCACTCTAGCCAATCTGACAGGTGTGTGCTGGTATCTCAGAGTTGTCTTAATTTGCATTTCTCTGATTAATAATGATTTGGAGCATATTTTCATATGTCTATAAATAGTTTCAATTTCTTTGTCTGAGAACTGTCTGTTCATGTCCTTTGACCATTTATCAATTGGAGAATGGTTTGATTTCTTATAAATTAGAGTCAATTCTCTATATATTTTGGAAATGAGGCCTTTATCAGAACCTTTGATTGTAAAAATGTTTTCCCAGTTTATTGTTTCCCTTCTAATCTTGTCTGCATTTGTTTTGTTTGTACAAAAACTTTTCAATTTGATATAATCAAAATTTTCTATTTTGTGGTCAATAGTGATCTCTAGTTCTTCTTTGGTCATAAATTCCTCCCTCTTTCACAAGTCTGAGAGGTAAACTATCCTATAGTCTTCCAATTTATTTATAATCTCATTCTTTATGTCTAGGTCATGAATCCATTTTGACCTTATCTTGGTGTAAGGTGTTAAGTGTGGGTCAATGCCTAGTTTCTGCCATACTAATTTCCAATTTCCCCAGCAATTTTTGTCAAATAGTGCATTCTTATCCCAGAAACTGGGGTCTTTGGGTTTGTCAAACACTATATTATTAAAGTTATTGGCTGTTTTGTCCTTTGAACCTAATCTATTCCATTGATCAACTAGTCTATTTCTTAGTCAATACCAGATGGTTTTAGTAACTGCTGCTTTATAATATAATTTTAGATTTGGTACAGCTAGGCCACCTTCATTTGATTTTTTTTTTCATTAATTCCCTTGAAATTCTTGACCTTTTTTTTTTCCATATCATCTTTGTTGTTATTTTTTCTAGTTCATCAAAGTAGTTTTTTGGGAGTCTGATTGGTATAGCACTAAATAAATAGATTAATTTAGGTAGTATTGTCATCTTTATTATATTTGCTCGCCCAATCCAAGAGCATTTAATATTTTTCCAGTTGGTTAGATCAGACTTAATTTGTGTGGACTTTTATTTTTTCTTACCACTCTCACCATACTTTCTCTGGTTCACTTGATTCTTTTCCTTTTCCCTTCCTGCCAAACTTTGGTGTCTCCTAAGATTCTTCCCCTGACCTTTTCTTTTTTTCTTTTTTTTGCAATCATTTCTTAACCAGGTCCTTTTACTACTACTTCAATTACTTCCTCTATGTGAATACCCTTTACATATATATATCCACTCAAATGAGACATTTATAAAGTATTTTTTAGAGTGCCTGGCATATAGTAAGTACCATATAAATGCATATTCTTTCCCTTCCCTTCCCTTCTCTAGTATCTCCCTGGAGTTGTAGTTTTATATTTTCTACTAGTTGTTGCATATTTTCACCTAGGTGTCCTACTTGAACTTCAAACTTATTCCAAAGAAAGCTCTAAATTTGCTGCCAAGATCTTTTATTAAACTTCCCAAATACAAAAATCCTTTTTTTTTTTTTTGATTTTCAAACCTTTCACAAATTATCCCCTCTCAATCTTTCTATACTTTTTTATACTTAACCCTTCCATGGAGTCTTTGATTCATAACCTCAATTCCTAGCTGTTTCTTGCACAAGTTCATTCAATGGATGTTTTCTCTCTGCTCATTCTATAGTCCTCCCTGTTTTTTTTTTTTTTTTTTTTTTTTACGTTCTGGAAAAAAAGAATCTTTCTGAATCCTCTTTAATTTTAATACCTTCCCTCTATTGATTAATTCCAATTTATCCTGCAATTTTTTTGTTTTCATGTTGTTTCCCTCTATTAGACTTTGAGCTCCTCAAGTGCAGGGACTGGCTTTTATCTTTCTTTGTATCATCAGATACTAGTAGATACTTAATAAGTGTTTATTGACACTAACAAATTATAAGGAATTATGGCCTTGGGCAATTCCTTAGGGTTGTATAAGAAATGGAGAACAAAGATCTTATGATATATTTTGGTGACTTTTCCCCTTTTAATCTATTGATTATATCCATAAGATATAAGATATATAATGGCTTTTCTCATTTTTCCTCTTATTATTGTTTTTTTGTTCTGTCATTTCATTTTTGTCTAACTCTTTGAGACCCTATTTGTAGTTTTCTTGGCAAATATCCTGGAGTGGCTTGTCATTTCTTTCTGCAGGTCATTTTGCAGATGAGAACACTATGGCAAACAGGGGTAAGTGATTTGTCCAGGGTCACTCAATTAGTAAAGGTCTGAGGTTAGATTTTAGCTCAGGAAGATGATTTTATGAAGTCTTCCTAACTCTGAGCCCAATGCTCTATTCACTGCACCATCTAGTTGCCTTTCCCCTGTTATTACCCTGTGAAAATTCACTTTTCTTTCTTCTGAGGAGGGAGAATCCAGGCCCTGAACAATGGATAATTGTCAAATTATTTTCTCTTGTTATGTAAATGGTCTATTGCTCTTAGGTGGGAACTTCCCCTACTTAAGCATCTTTGGTATATTGCATTTATAGATCTTGGGATTTTCTATGGATTACCCTAAGAGAATGTGATTGTCACAATATCAATAGCAAAGTGGAGAGAGATGAGTTTCTCTAATATGCAGATCAATGTATCTTGTGGTGTGAGAAACCCACGTTGAGATGGAATGAACATGGTAAACACTGTGAAACCTCAAGGATCTGAATCATCTCTAAGCCATACTGAAAACACTTGACTCAGTAATCCTCCTCAAATTTGGCTTTAGAACAAAAAAATCAAGATGGGATTGAAGAGAGAAGTTAAGAGGAAATAGTTTATGTATGTCATTATAGATCATCTCTTTGTGCGATGGCAAACAGTGGTGAAAATCAATTCCCCAGAATTTCACTTTATCCCTGGAGAGAAGAGGGGTGTGTGTGTGTGTGTGTGTGTGTGTGTGTGTGTGTGTGTATGTGTAAAATTCCCTATCTTCAGCTACTGCAACACAAAGAACTAGCAGATGGAAGATGATGGGCTGATCTTCTGGAAAAGCATCCAAGTTTACAAACAATAATGTAAAAAGCCAACAAAAGCGTCCTTTCAAAGTCCTGGTGTTTCCAGCAGCAGACTTTTACAAGAACATCTGCATGTGGTTTGGGGTTGGGTGCATCTGCGTTTGTGTGTTAAGGACTTATCAAGGTGGAAGGGTGAAACTTGGAACCTTCTAATCCTAAAGGCATGATGTTAATAGGATCTTGGCAAAATGTCCTCTGAAATGTATTAGACAGCTGTGTATCTCCCTGGAATCTCTCAGATCTACATGGTGTATCTGGATTTCCCTGCCTTTCTTTTCTTAATCATTAATGGAATTTCCCTTCATGAAGATTATTCATCTATTGCTCTATTTATTATCGTGCTAACTTTATTGTTTATTCTGTTCCATCAGAAAGGATGTCAGACACATCACAAACTCAAGAAATCTACAATAGGATCTTTAAAAATATGAATTTAGCATTCCTAAAAATGATACCAGAACCATTATTAAATTGAAGTATAATGGCATTAAAAAAAATTCCATTTCTGGTCCAGGAACTCAAGGGTATTTAATGTATACACCTAAAATGAGGTTATACAAATTACATTGTTAACTAAAAGTCTTGTTGCATTTTTAAACTTTATAAACATAAAGACTTTTGATATATCTTGTATTTGTTATAAAGGATGATTTTGGGGTGAGGAAGGAGAAAAATATTAGTAAATTTCTATTAAAAATTAGATAATGTTTAATACCAGTTTATGCCTTTACAAGGAATAATTCAACAAGGTTCATGATCTTGAAATGAAAGTATCAATTCTTATGGTTCTATCTTTAAAAACATACTCTCTCCAATGTTACTGCTTTAATCTCAAAGACCAGATTGATTCCCTTTGGTGCATCAAATTCTTAATGCCAAAAGGGAAGAGGCCTTGCCCATAGATTAACTTTATTCAATTTAAAATACATCATTTAAGTACCCACTGTATACAGAGCAGTGTGAATAATATGAGGAAATGAAAAAAAAAAGTTTAGATTACATTCCTATATACTGGAATTTTTGTTCTAATAATGGAGAAGATTCAGAAGTAGCTAATTACAATGTGTAACAACAGGACAGGAAAAAGGAATTAAAGAGGCCAAACCAAAGAGACATATGGGAGCCAGAGGGAAGTTTGTGACTCTTGGGGTGGGTGATAGGGTGGGGTTGGGAATGGTTTCCTAGAACAAGTGGCAATTGTGTTTGGTTTGGACTAAAAGGATGAATGAAAGGAAAAAAAAAATTTAAAAATGCTTGCCATATGCCCAATACTATATTAGGAATTCCTAGCTAAAAGTACACTCAGTAGCTATTTAGGTGTCCCCCATGGTGGATTGACTGAGAATCTTCCCTAATAGACCCTTAATAACTTATCCTCCAACCCTTCTTAGGTAGTACAATGGGTGGGATGATGATCTTGGAATCACAGAGGTCTGGGTTCAAATTTTGCCTCACATATTTGTAACCCTGGGCAAATCACTTCATTTCTCTCTGCCCTAGTTTCTTCATCTGCAAAATGGGAATAAATCTCTTATATTTCTCAGGATTGAGATTAAAATGAGAAAAATATTTGTAAAATGCTTTGCAAATCTTGAAACAATATACCTACATATATAATAAAGCTATAATAAATATATATACAATATATGTATGTATGTGTGTATTTGAGTAAAACTAGAATATATGCATATATGTTTATATATATATATAAAGAGAGAGAGAGAGAGAGAGAGAGAGAGGAGAGAGAGAGAGAGAGAGAGAAGTGTACTCTAGCTTTATTATTTAGTTGAGACTCTTTCTCAATTTCCTCATCTGTAAAATAAGAGATTTGGACTCCATGTTCTTTAAAGTCCTTTTTAGCTCCAAATCTATTACTAAATCCAACCATTTCCTCACTATATGACTGTGGGCAAGTCACAAACTTCCTCAATAGCATCTGTTATGCAGGATTGTTGTGAGAATCAAATGGAATAATACATGTAAAATACTTTGCAAACTTTAGTACTCTGTAATTACTAGATATTGTTGTTGTTTTTGTTGTTGTTATTCTATGATGTCTAATGAGAAGGAATGTTTTAACTCCAAATCAGTTCATTTGACTTTGGTATAGTTCTAATTGTTTTTCCCCTATTCACCAAGCTGGTCTTTCTGACACTGCAACTTCTTCAGGGATGAGCAGAACATGTCTAAGTCTTTTCCCAAATGCTAGTTTTTCAAAATATTTGAAGACATCCACCTCCAAGTTTTCTTTGTGCTTAGGTCCTGGGATGGTCAAGCTTGATTGTCTTGGATTTTCCACTAGGCACAGGGCATGATGAAAGCTTGTGAGTCTGCTTCCGACTAAATTTCATCAATTATTCTGTATTATCTTTAAAAGGACATTTGAGAGTAGATTGGGTATAGTTGTTCTTTGGCCTTATGCCTTTTTAATAATTTACAGAAAACTATCTTGGAAAAAATCATATTCCAAGGAAATTTTGTATTTCTGCTCTCAAACAATGTGTGAGTTTTAATTCCTAGATATGGCATAATGTGAGCAACATGAGAGAAACACCAAAATAATCAGTGAGTTCATCTGGTTTTGCCGTCAGGCGGGACATATCACATTTGTTCCAGTTCTTTACTAGGGCCACTTGGGGAACTCTCCACAACACTGTGATCAGCCTCCAGGGAAAAACCTCCTATTTTTAAATTCCGATGAGATATTTTTGGAATTGCATACCACATCCCTACCCAAAACTTCTCAAAATCATGGTATTTTTGCCAAGGACTTGCTTTGTCTTAAGATGGTCTCTGCACAGAGTCTACTCAGATCACAATTTTTTTTTTGGGGGGGGGGTTCTGACTATATCAGAAACTATGTCTTTTCTAAATTTTATCCCTATCATTCAGTCCTTTCATATGTTAGTTCTTCTAATAAAAGTGAGCTTTTGGTCAGGACCAACAGTAGAATCTCATATCCCCTCTGTGCCCTCAAAACTCACTGATTTTGCCAAAACTACATTATCATTTAAATCTCTTTCTCCATTAATTTACCCATTATTACAATATATTCATGATTAATTATGATATATATATATATATAACAAAAATGATAATTGTGAGAGATGCAAAAGCATGAGGTCTGCCTTTTAATAGCTTAATAGCCATGTTAATTAAATAAATACAACAAAGATGGTTGCCATGTTCAAGATCCATTAATTTGGAAGAAAGAGAGACTAATCATTTGGGTTTGAGATCATCAAAGAAGGCGATAGAGTGGGACAGATAGTTTCATGGCATGGGGTAGTGAAAGAGATGCTTGCATAAGATGATGGCAGATCTATTTTGTATGGCTTGCTATTCTTTTTAGATAAACAATGGGTAAATTTTAGGTAAAATGATAAAATTAGTATGTAAAAAAATGAGGTCTTTGAAGTGTAAAGAGAGAAATTTACAAATGAAGGTCATAACAAAGGAATAAGGCCAGAATATGCAAGATAGACATGGGGATAAAGTGTATTTAGACCAACTTGGCTAAGACTGAATCCATGAAGGTATAGTGGGAGATAAGGTTGGAAAACAGGTGAGGAGGAAATTGTGGATGACCTATAAAAGTTAAGCAATTAATATTTTGTCCTATAGGTAATGGTCCGAAATTAAAGTGTTTTTCAGCAGGATATCACATGATGAAATTTGCACTTTAGGAATACTTATCTGGTGTTAGTATAGATCAAATCAAAAGAATGACAGAGATGACAATGAAGGCCATTACAATAACCTAGGTATGAAATAATAAAAGACTGGATTTGGGTGCTTATAGTAAAAATATAAGAGAAAGAGATTCAAAGCCATTGAGAAGAAAGAATCCATAGCCTCCAGTAACTGGATATGGAGTGACGAAAAGAAATAAATTTGCTCAGGGTCTCATAGCTAGTGTCTGAGATGGGATTTGAACTCAGGTCTTCCTCATTCTATCCACTGACTCATTTAGGTATTTATCATATGATGTTTTCTATCTAGATTATGTAGCCATTTGAAGTTTATTGTTGGCTATAGTGTGAGATATTGGATTGAGTCTAATTTCTTTCAGACTTCTTTCCCATTCTCTTGGAAGTTTTTTTTAATAGTGAGCCCTTACCCTAGTAGTTGTGTCATTAGATTTATCAAATACTGTGCAACTGTGTTCAATTGCTTCTGTATCTTGTATATCTAATCTGTTCCATCAATCATCTTTTCTTTTTTCTTTTCACCACTACCAAATTGTTTTGAGGATTACTGTTTTGTAGCATAGTTTCAGCTTTCATCCCACTTTTTTGCTTTTCTCCATTAAAGTTCTTAACCTTTTGCTCCTGGGATGCATTTTGTTAAAATGAGCTAGTTCTATAGTCTGCAAAATGCAATGATTTTATTTCTTCTTTGTTTCTGCTTATTTCCTTGATTTCTTTTTTTTTTTATTTTATTGCCACAGCAAGTATTACTAGCCACACCTCAAATAATAGTGTTTTACTCCTGATCTTATTTTAGAGACCGCTAATGTTTCTCCATTACAAGTGATGCTAGCTCTGGATACTGTGTACCATAGTAAGAAAAGATTCATTTATTCCTTTGCTGCCCAGTGATTTTAATGTAAATGGATATTGCATTTTGTTAATAGTTTTTCTGCATCTATTGATAAAATCAGGTTAATTTTTATTATTTTGTTATTAGTAGAATTCATTAGGTTATAATTTGCCTAATAGTAAAGCGACTCTTTAGTAAAATCTATTGAACTCATAATCATTTTAATATGTAGTTGTAAGGTTTTTTTAATGTTTTAGTCATTATTTATACATATTCATATTTTAAGGTTCTTACATTGAGATTTTGAATTCTGGACCATCTCTTCTTGCATTCTTGAATGGAATGGGGGAAGACTTTGTTAAACAGCAACAGGTCAAGCACAGATCACTTAAGTACTCTACCATAAATTTTCTTTTCTTAACTCTCTTTCCCTCCTCCTTCTCTCCCTCTTTCCCTGTCCATTTCCCTTTCCCTCTTTCTCTGTCTCTATCTCTCTGTCTCTCTGTCTCAGTCTGTCTCTCTCTCTCTCTCTCTCTCTCTCTCTCTCTCTCTCTCTCTCTCATTAAGTGGTGCAATGAATAGAATGTTGGGCATGAAATCAGGAAGATCTGAGTTCAAATATCACCTCAAACATTTACTAACTGTGACTCTGGGCAAGTTGCTTGATATGAGTGCCTCCATTTCTTCAGCTGCAAAATATGAGCAGTAACAACATTTATCACCCGGAGTGTTGTGGGGATCAACTGAGATAATATTTGTAAAATTATACACACACACACACACACATACATATACATATGCATATATTTGGTTTTGTTGTTGTGACATTTTGTGACCCAATATGAAGGGTTTTTTGAACAAAGAAACTGGAGTGAGGTATCATTTCCTCCTTCTGCTCATTTTACAGATGAGAAAACTGAGGCAGATAGGATTAACTGATTTGGCCAGAATCATAAATAGTAACTGTAGGAAGCCAGATCAGGAAGATCAATCTTCCTGACTCCAGACCTGATGCTGAAATCACTTCAGCACCACATAGCTACCCATATATAAGTGCTCTTAAAATATAATCTGGGAATAATCTGTATAGAGATGACAATTGTTCCCATGATAGCTGATGAGATGACCAAACAAAACCATACAGGAAGAGTAGAATAGGACAAAACCACAATTGGTAGATAAACTTGCTGGATAAAGAACCAGCAAGAAGAGAGGGCACAGCTCACTAGAGGAAAGTATAAGAAAGTAAGAATAAAGACAGATTTTGAGAAATGTTTAGCAAATTAAAGCAACTCTTTTCTCATGGCTCACAAATAAGTCTCTGTCCTTTGTACTATTATGTTTGCATAGCCTTCCATACACTGACAACTCCTTTAATTAGAGAAAATATCATATTTTCTTTAATATAAACTCTTGTCTGTGCCCTTTTCCTTAACTTACCTATTACTATCAGAGGTATCCCAATCTAGAAGTCATCTACTTACTCTAGCAAACTGATATCTAATTCTTTGTTAAGTCTTATCATTTCTACTTCCATGACATCTCTCAGATTTATTTCTGGACACAGCCCTAATTGAGAGCTTCCATCACTGTCATCTGGACTATAGCAATGGTATGATACTATCCTCATTGGTATCCTTGTCTCTTATTTCCTTCTACTCCAATCCATCTTCCTCAAAGCTTCCAAAGTACTATTCTCAAAGTCTGTCCATGTCATTTCCCTACTCAGTGAACTTCCATGGCCTCTTATTACCTTTGGGACAAAAATGTCAACTCTGTTTCTCACTTAAAACCTATTCACAGTCTGTCTGCAGTCTACCTTTCTGGATTTATTACAAATTATCCCTCTTCACACACTCTACATTCTAGCCAAATCGGAATTATCTGCCATTCCTTCTACCTGATATTCCTTCTTCCCTCTCCCTTCTCTATGGCCTCAAATAGGCCGCCCCTTTATCAGGACTGCATTATCTCTTTGAGTCCATTCTTTAGGATCCCTATTTTTCATTAAAGTCCAGCTCAAGTATCACCTTCTGTAAGATGCCTTTTTGTGACTCTTCAGCTGCTAGTGCCTAATGACCCCATTCTGAAATCACTTTTTATTTGAGTCCAAAATTCTACATAAAACAATAGGAATGCTGACTTTTAATTTTTGATTGACAGAACAATGGAGTCTTACAGAGGGCTGCAGTGGCTTTGCAGGAAGGGTAAACAGACCTAAGGTGGACACTACTCATTCCCTCCTTCCTTAGCCATCTCAGCAATAATACTTAAAGTTAACCACAGTTTTGCTCCATCCAGCCAATTAATGGATTCCCCCCCCTTTGCTTTTCTACTTCCTCACTATTTATGATTGTTGTCTTTGTTCCCCATTATAGACAATAGAAAGTATAATGCATCTCCATCTCACTGACATGTAGGACTCTTAGCCCAGCTCACCATGAATGTGTTTAGATGGGAAAATTTCTGTTGGCTAAAGAGGAGGGATAGGGAGGAAGGGAAAGGAAGGATTGGCTGGGAAGTTGAGATGAGTAGACGCTGCTAATTAGGTTTGTGGTAGGGCAGGAGACCTCTCTGAGGGTACTCAAGGGAAAATAACGGAACTGCCGGGGATGAGGGAAGACATTACTGTGGCAGCCAAGACTGGTAAAACTACAGACAGAGACACTAATAGTATGCAAGCAAACAATGCTAGGGCCAGGGGAATGCTGGGGACAAGATGAGTGGGGAGGGGAAGAGAAAGAAGAGAAAAAGAAAAAAAGGGAGAACTTTAAAATTGTCAAATCTTAAATAATATTGCCCTCCTCTGGATCATTTGGATGGGAAAAAGACACAGGATAAAATGTCTCCCTTTTGTATCTTGCTAGGATAGGAGTTGGTTCCCCATTCTCTCTTTCTGTTGTTTTCCCCCTTATTGAAGCAGCTCCTTGTTGGAATCACTTAACCTCACCATAGCCTCAAACCACCAGAGTCTTTCAATGGAGGAAATTGAAGTTATTTATAATTAAAGGAAAGGGGAGGAAGGGGAATGTAGCTAATGTCAGGGGAAAACCAGGCGACAGTAGAAAAACATCATGTCTCCAAGAAAGGAGTAGGAATCTCCCTCTGATCATGTCTGACGTCACCTCATGGAATTTAGATGGCTTCTGGGTCTAAGGGCTGTTTTTCCAAGATATCATAGGTCAGGAAGAGACATTATTTTTCAAGCCTATTTCTCCTAGGCATCCTTGGTATGAAAGAGAGATCTCCCCCTGGCCCTCCACCATCCCCTTATTCCTTTATTTCTCTTTTGGTTCTGGTCCAAATAATGCAAAAGAAATCTCCTCTGAGATGTGCTTTATTTCTTTTGGCTTCTGCCAACACACCCTTCACATGAATTAAGTAGACAGCATTGGCATTCTTGGGGAGTCACAGCAGGCAATAGAGGAAGGGGGTCATGTTGTCCTCCAATTTAGCTTTTAGATAGAGATATTTTGCTCTCTGAATCCCATCTGTGGGAAAAGCAAAAATCAGTTGTTATTTAAGGAGGCAGTTTTTACCCCTAGGTAGGGAGACCTTTTTAAGCAGCTAGGTCTAGTAAAAAATGTTCTCTGCTCTTTTGAAGCATGAGGTCCAGGTTATTGCTGACGCCACCTGAAGGGGCTCAGGAGTTCAATAAGTCTTAGATTTGTCCTGTCTCCTGAACATAGTGCTTCAAAACATGTAGACTTTTTTTGTGATCTAAGCAGATGGAAAAGGGTCTATTCTGACTGGAGCCCTTACTAAATGCAAGTTTAAATAGGAATGATGGATTAATTCATCTAACATTTGCTATCTATATGCCTACAGAGCAGCATAGTGAATAAACTGTGCCCTTAAAAGTTGAGAAGATCTCCTCTCAAAATCTGACTTCTAGATTTACTTCGTATGAAACCTAGGGCCAGGCAAAGCTCCTTTGAGCTTCAATTTCTTTTTCTGTAAAGTGGAGAGAATAACAGCAGTTACCAGACAGGGTTCTTGTGTAGACCACATGACATTATACATGTAAACTGCTTTACACGTCTTTAAATGCTATATAATTGCCAACTATTACCATGTGTAAAGGCTTGTACACTTTGGGCCTTGGTACATATATGTATTATTCTCCCTTCTGGGCTATGAGTCACATGTTTTTAATGTTCTTTTAAAATTATTAAAATAACATTAATAGACAAAAGACTGGATATTCTTTTGAAGTCTTCAGAGAAATGTGCCTTTATTATGTTTAACAAAGTATTGGTAGCAGTCTTAGTAGTATTGATTTGTGTCAGAAGCAGCACAACACGGGGGATGAGTCAGTCTAGTTTTAGATTTAATTTAATACATTTGCAAGATGATTAAATGAGTAAGTCATTCACCCTCTATTGGGTGAATTTATAAATTACTCATTTATAAAATGAGTATAATAGCACCTACAGTATCTGTCTCACACAGATTATTGTGAAAATATGACACAATGAATATAAAACACCTCAGAGAGCTATTTTTACTACTACAACTATTACTACTACTACTACTACTACAACTACTATTACTACTACCTACTGCTACTACTACTACTTCTATTCCTACTACTACTGCTACCATTACTATTACTACTGCTGCTGCTACTACTATGATTACTGCTATTACTACTACTGCTACTACTACTACTACTACTACTACTAACTACACTATTATTATTACTGCTATTGCTACTACTGCTATTGCCACTACAAAAGAAAAGATATTTAATAGTCAATAGTTGTTGTGGTAGTTGTAGTAACATATATTAACAAGCACTCATTAAGCACTTATCATATTTGGGGCATTGTCCTAAGTGACAGGAATATACAGATAAAAATGAAACAGTCTCAGCCCTCAAGGGTCTTACATTCTAATAATGGAGATAATATGAACATATATGTGTTTATATGCAGTATATATAAAAATGTATTAAATAAATGTAAGGTAGTTTTGGAAGGGAATATATGAGCAACTGGCAGGAGGAGAGGTGTTTAAGGAAAAGATTCATGAACAACATGATTATCGAACTGTCTCAAAAAAAACAACAACAACAATAGATGTAGGTGAAGAGGGAATGTAATCAAGGTATTGTGGTTAGTTAATGCAAAGACATGGAGAGAGAAGATGGAATACTGTGTGTACTATACTACAAGTTGAGCATCCTCCTATGAATTTGAACTGAAAACATATAACAGCATTAATCTATATACCTCTCTACACCTCTCTTCTATTATTTCAATTCAATTCAATAAATATTTATTAACCTATTATTTGCCAGGCATTGTGCTAAACATTAGGGATACAAAAAAAGGAAAAGAAAGAGAGGTCTTTCCCTTACCCCCCCAAGGAAATTACAATCTAATGGGGGAAGTTGAGGTACAATGGAAGCTGGAAGGTTGAGATATCTTTGGAGTTGATAACAAACAGAGAGGAATAGAGAATGGAATGACTTGCTAAATGATTGATTTCTGGTTAGACCCCACTGTTTTCCTATTTCTATCTGTCTGTGTAACCTCTGACTTTACTTTTTTTCCTTCTTTATGAAGACTAGTTGAGGCAGACATAAACTGAAATGTTGTGCTGCCATTCTTACACTCTGGGAGTCTTTTTTTTTTTTTTTTGAATAGCTGTGCCTTAATAGCTTTTATTGAAGTGGCGATGAGACAAGGAATTGAGAGCTTTAAGTTATGTCCTCATTTACCTATAGCGATGAGTTTGACTTCTGGAAGCTTCAGAGTAGGTATCTCATGTACTTGCCTCTATGTACATTTCAACTCCTTCAATTTCTGTAGAGAGATGAGGGTTGGGTGTATAGATTGGGAAATCATGTTCATCAAAATAATGACATTTGATTTCTTGGAGGCTGAGATCACTAAGAGGGAGAAAAGAAAGAGATGGGAGGAAAAAGAGACAGAGAGACAGACTGAGAAGGAGAGAGTCCATAATTTATTTTATTTAATTGAACATTCAAATAAAAAAATAATTCAATATCTTTATATTCAATATATGCTGAATATTCAATAAAATTATATATATATATATATACATATTATAATGTTATTATACCTATGTATGAAAGGATATATAAATATATCATATTTATTCCTATAGTACTCGTATAAGGCACTATTCTAGGTTCTGATGATACAAAGACAAAATTGATGTAATCTCTCTTCTTGAGACATTTACATTTTAATGATTAAGACAGGTAGAAGATATTTCTCTCTTTGGATTTTCTTTTGACTCTCAGATGACTGGTGCAAAATATGAATTATTATACTATTCCTTTGGGTAATACACAAAGCCTAGATTTGGCAGGTTTTCTTGGTTTAGGTGACAGCACAATGCAATGGAAAGAATGTTGGATTCTGAGTCAGAGGTTACTGTTGTTTAGTTAACCTTATTTGGGATTTTCTTAACAAAGATACATCTTTTTTTTTCCTTTCCTTCTCTGATTCATTTTACAGACAAGGAAACTGAGGCAAATGGGGCCAAGTGACTTTTCTAGAGTCACACAGTTTGTAAGTATCTGAGACCAGATTTAAAATCAGGAAGATAAATCTTCCTGACTTCGGTCTCAGCACTCTACCCATTGTACCACCTAACTTCTCTACAATCAAATTTTGACTGTGTGACTTGTTAGCTTTTGGACTTTTCAGAAGACTTCATCTCTTAGCCTCACCTATAAAATGAGAAGGTTGGGCTAGGTAATTGCTGAAGTTTATTCTTACAATATTTATGATTATATGATCTTAAACTGCACAGAGTCATAAATCAAAAGAACAATGATTAATCATCTGATAGATGTGATATCAAACACAAATACCACTAAACTTCAAAATGAAGGCATATAGAACATATCCTCAGTCACTGATTGGTTTCTTCCTTGCAATCTGTCCAAATTGTTAAACAATTTCCATTTGATTCTAGTTATTTTCTTTTAGCTTTCATTCTTTCACAACCAAACTCACAAACAAGCTTTCTTTATTTTTCCCTCTATTTTCTCACTTTGCCCAATCACTTCTAATCCTCCTCATTCTGTCCCATCCTTCCACTGAAACTACTCTTTATAAGATTCTCATTACTTTATTGCTAAATCTAATGATCTGTTCTTAGTCCTTTTTCTTTTTTGATCAGTATATTTTTGTTTTATTCTTATTTGAGCCTCATTATTTATGCTACTACAAATAAGTTAAAACTTTTTGGGACTTTATCTTTCCTGTCTATAGTAAACTGATATAGATTATATATAAATTATACATGTAGAATCATGTTAATCATATCTCTACATTAGTCATGTTATGAAAGAAGAATCAGAACAAAAAAAAAACACATCATGAGAAAGAAAAAAAAAAACAACAAAAAAAGCAAAGTGAAAATAGTATGCTTTGCTATGCATTCAGACTCAATAGTTCTTTTTCTCAACATGGATAACATTTTTCCATCATGAATCTTTTGAGATTGTCTTGGATTATTGTATTGCTGAAAAGAATTAAGTCTATTATAGTTGATCATTGCACAATGTTGTTACTGTGTACAATGTTCTCCTTTTTCTGCTCATTTCACTTAGTATTAGTTCATGTAATTGGAGACTTTTGTGAAATAGTCATTCTTATATATAATAATATTTTATTACATTCAAATACCACATTTTGTTTGATGTGTATCCCCTCAATTTCCAATTTTTGCCATCACGAAAAGAAGTTCAAGTTCTATAAATAGTTGGTCCCCCAACACCCTTTTAAAGAATCTCTTTGGGATACAGATACAGTACTGTATTGCTGTATTTCAGGATAAGCACAGTTTTATAACTCATTTGGTATAGTTCCAAGTTGCTCTCCAGAATGATTGGATCAGTTCACACTTCACCAACAATGCATTAGTGTTCCAATTTTCCCACATTTTCTCCAATGTTTTTCATTTTTCTTATGTAATCTAATCTGATAAGTCTGAGGTGGTTACCACAGAGATGTTTTAAATTGCATTTCACTGATCAATTGATTTAGAGCATTTTTTTTCACCTGAGTCTAGATATTTTTATTTTTAGCCATTATTTTTCTTGATCTCTTTGCAGCATTTAACCTTGTTGACCACTCCTATACTCTGAATGAGAAAGCTAAGTGGCACAGTAGAGAGAGTTCCATCCCTGGAGTTGGGAAGACTCATTTTAGTGAGTTCAAATCTGACCTCAGATACTTAACAGTTGCGTGACCAAGTAGCTTAATCCTATTTGCCTCTGTTCTTCATCTGTAAAAATAAGCTGGAGAAGGAAATGGCAAATCACTTCAGTATCCTTGACAAGAAAACCCCAAAATTGGGTCAAAAGAGTGGGTCATGACTGAAACAACTGCATAACAAAGAAAATCCTCCTAAATATCCTCTTTTCCTGGGTTTTCATAACTCTGCTCTCTCATTGTTTTTCTACCTATCTAATTACTCCTTTGAAAGATCATATGTATTCTATTCTCTATGTGTGGGTATAAATCTAATATATGGTAAGCAATGTACTAAGCAGTTCTTATCTCATTTGATCTCCACAATAATCCTGGGAATTGGGCACTTTGTTATTCCTTTTCACAGATGAAGCAACTGAAGTAGAACTTAAGGGACTTCCCCATAATAGAGCTAGTCAGCACCTACCATGCGATTTAAATTCATGTCTTTCTGAACCAATACTTGACCTGAAACCAGATGCCCTTTCTACTGTGACACTTTGCTGCCCATAAAGCACTGTCCTTATTTCTCCTTCCTCTTCTCTCCCACACCAAAGCCTCAATTTAATGTCTATTTGTTGTGTGGATTGTTTCCTACCTGTTGTGTTAAATAAGGTGGCAGGGCTAGGAAGTTACTGGACAGACACTGTGTGGCCCTTGCCTGAGCATATTCTGACTATCTGCTCTCTACAGAACCAATCTCTGGTTTATGTACTCTTTCCCCCTCTCCTATTCCCACAGGGCTTACATGAGTGTGAAGGAGCTGAAAGAAGCTTTACAACTGAACAGCACCCACTTTCTCAATGTCTACTTTGCCAGTTCAGTACGGGAAGACCTGGCAGGTGCTGCTACTTGGCCTTGGGACAAAGAAGCCATCAGCCACCTTGGTGAGTGAGACCTAAGAAATTATACTCTAGAGAAAAGCTACAGAAACCTTGATTTAACTTGAAGGTGCCCTCTTTTATGTTCCATTACATTAGAGGAAGTGTTATGAAGGGATGGCATGTAGACAAAGGGATGAATAATTAATTCAATAGTTGTTTTTATTATTCACTGATTTTTTTTTCCTTTGGCCTTTTCTAAGGCTAACTCAAGGGAGTGTTATACTTTCAAATTGGCTTTTGCAGGAGATAAATCAGAGCTATTGGACTAAATAGTGGTGAAATGTACAGTGTGTTCTAGACATAATTGAGAAAGGAGATGGAAATAAACCACTGGAATTGTTGGCACCAGCCCAAGATTTTTGAAAGACCTTAGGATGGGGAAACTGTGAAACCATTGGCCAAAATGCATAACCTCAATTTATAAATGACTTTTATGCCAAGATAAAGGTAACTTACCAATATGACTGCCATTTAGAGGAAGGCCCTTCCAGAGATCCTGGGCATCAGAGACTGGTGGGTCTATCATTAAACTGGTACGAAATAAATAATCAAGGATAAGAATAACATACATGAAGATAAGCATAATTCACTGAAAAAGGTAAAATTATTTCTGCAAGAGAAATAGTTACCGAATAGTATTTATTATGTATTTATATTATATATAGATATTTATTATAATTACAACAATAATTATATAGCACTTAATAATTCATAAAACACCTCCAATCAATAACCATTTACCAAGTGCCTGTAATGAGTTAGGCTCTCTACTTTAAAAAAAAAGGGAAAGCAAAAAAGCAAAACAATTCTTGTCTCCAAGGAGTTTACATTTTACTTGGTGGATACAATAAGTAAACATAGTATATACATACAAATACATACACACATATATGTATATATACACATTATACCTCAAATACATAAACACATATACATACAAATATATATTCTTACACACACACACACACACACACACACACACACACCCCTCCAGCGGCTAGTAGAAATGTTAGTTAAAAAAACTTATTAAATTTCCTTGTGCTGGGCCTTTTATGTCTCAACTAGCAAAGAAGCCAAAGGGCCTCCACACTCTCTTAAAGTGCCAGCTTAATGTATATTAAACAAGTATTGCTCTGATCAAAATTAATAAAATCATATTTTTAGACCCAGAAGATAATTTAGAGGACATGTCATTTTATGCCATTGTACTATGGAGGAAGAAAAAAAGGCCCAAAGAGATTAGATGATTTGACTTAGGTCCCACAAGTAGTAAGTGAAAGACGTGGTTGTCTGAGTCTTAAATCAACACTTTTTTTTTTTCTGTTGGTTTGTGCTAAACTAAGAAATTATGCTACTCTAGGGTGACAATATGATATAGTGCTAACTAACACCCCTCGCTTTGTGGTTAAAAGAACTAGGTTTGAATTCTTTCTCTGTTCTTAAAAATAAAAAAAAAAAGGAAGAAGAGAAACAAAATCAGCAAAACTGGTCAATATGTAGAAAAAAAAAACCATCTAATAATATAAATATACTTGGGAGAGTTAACTCTATGGTAGATTCGTGATAACAGGACTTGGAGAGAGTCTCCCTGAAAGTCCATATGCATCAGTACTTGGCAGTATAGTGAAAAGAATTCAGGAGTTAGAGCCAGAAAACTTGGATTAATAATTCAGTGCTGCCATAATACTTACTTCTTGTGTGGCAACAGGAAAATCATTTAACCTTCTCTGGCCCTAAGTTCCTCATCTGTAAAATAGTGTTGGAGTAAATGATCTCCACAATTTCTATAGTTTCAAAGCTTTGATTATACTTCTAACAGATGATGGATGAAGAAAATTGGACAGTGTTGTTAACATATGCTAGATTGTTAGGAGCAAGGTGGCTGCCAAATAGTTCTGAAGATCCTTACACAATCTCTTTTTGAAATTCCCCATTAGAAATTTCTTTCTTTCAGTTCCAAATATCTCTCAACTGATACAACTAATTCATGTAATCTAGCATGGGCTCTTGTGTCTTAGCCACATTGTTTAAGGTTGAAACTATACCATTATAGCATCTTATTTCCTATGAAGATACGTAAATATAAAATGAAAATTCATATTAGAGTACTGATAGGGATCTAGCAAAGGATCTCTGTCCTCCATTATGGGCTCTTTGGGCCTCTCTCAATTTTCTAATCATGAAATCAGACCTGATTTCTTGAAAAGACATGGGGTAATGTCTAATACAAATTAGACAAACTGGCCCCAATCCTAAAAAGTTTAGTTTCTTCTAGTTATACCCCCAAATGGACAAGGCTATTATCCCTAGTTCCAGAAGAGTATTCTACAAAGGAAGGGTTGTAAATATCCTGTGAACAGAGTGTATTTTAAAATAAAATGATACCATGATATTTGCTTGCTAAAAGTATGACCCTGGGCAAGAAACCAAAACTCTGTCTACCTGGGTTTCCTTGACTATACAATGGAGGTGATATAATTGTGTGGATCAAATGAGATAATATTTGTAAAATAGTGCAATGCCCAGCATATAGTTGAGGCTTAATAAATTCTTCCATTTCATATCATCTTCATTTTAAAATATACTTCTCTCTTCTTTTCTACCTGGTAAACTCTTCCTGATAACTAAAAAGAAAGAGAAAAACAAAAGTTAAACAATTTAAATCAAACACATGAAAGTATGTGCAAAGATATAGATTTACAATCCCCTATTTGTTGGAATCTTTACAAACTGCTAACTCATTAGAGTTGATAGATTATTGATCTGATCTTACAAGGAGATGTTTTACTCTAATGAGTTAGCAGTTTGTAAAGATTCCAACATCTATTGATACAAACCAAGAGGGATATACATTTCTCATTTCTTCTCTGGGAGTAAACTTGATCATTATCACTACACCGCATTGTGTTTCATTTGTGTGTGTGTGTATGTGTTTCTCAATCTATATTGTTGTAATCATTGTGCATAAATCTTTTCTGATTCTACTTCCTTAACTGTGCATCAGTTCATCTGTCTTTCCCTGCTTCTATGAATTCTTCCAGTTCATTATTTCTTTAGTTGCACTGAGAGCCGTTAACATTCATGAGCCACAGTTTGTTTAGCCATCCACTAAGCAATGGATATCTACTTTGTTTCCAGTTCTTTGCTAACACAAAGAGTGCTACTATGAATATTTTTGTATATGCAATAATTTCTTTCAGTCTTTGACTTCCTTGGACAATGTTATTAACAGTAATATTTCTGTTAAAAGGTCAAAGACAAATGAACAACTTTTAAAGCATAATTTCAAATTGTTCTCCAGAATAATTAGACTGATTTAATTCTGTATTTGTGGCACTGAATAGTGTTGATGAGTAAGCTTGAACTACTATAATTGCTGTCCAGGTGCTGAACAACCCCTATCAAATAAATCAATGTGATTTGTGAGAAGGGCCCTTTTCCAGATGGTACTATCTCTTTCTAATAACTGAGACCAGAGACAGATTGAGCTGACAGAAATTGAAAAAGCAGTAAGAGAACTGGATCAGGTGTCACAGTGACATCCTTATTTCTTCCTGTACTAGTATAGGCTAAGTGCATGAGCTCTACATCTAAATAAAGCACAATTCTTTAAAGTTTGCAAAGTTCTTGTCATCAGCATTGACATTTTCCACATGCCAATCAAAAATTAAATCAAATTATTAAATATTTATTAAACATCTACTACATGTTATAAAACATGCAAAAATTTATTTCTTTAAGGAGATAACAATCTAGTGGATTATTTATTGAGTGCTACTATGAGCCAAGCTGGGCAATTGAATGGTCCAGTGGATAGAAGGCTACGCCTAGAGTCAGGAAGTCTTATCTTCCATTTAAAACATTTATTAGTTATGTGACCTGGATAAGCACTTAACTCTTTTGTCTTAGTTTCCTCATCTATAAAATGATCTAGAAAAGGAAGGAGCAAGTCATTTCAGTATCTTTTCCAAAAAACAAACAAAAAAATGAATTATAAAGACTCAATGTGACTGAAACTAGCTAAACTGCAATATGTGCCAGGAACTGTGCTAGCCACTGGGAATTTAAAGGCAGAAGTGAAAGAAGCTCTGTCCTCAAGGAACTTATTTTCAAATGGGGAGATAATATGCAACTGTAAAATTATTTGTGCGTGTCTATACACACACACACACATATCTGTGCGGGTGTGTATAATGAATACAAGGCAACAATGGGAGTGATGAGGTGGAGAGAAAACTATTAGCTTGGGCAAGCAGGAAAGACACACACATAAAGCTCGTGAATTGAATTCTTCTTTCTTTTTTAAGTTTTTTTTTTTCATTTTTCAAAACATATGCATGGACGATTCTTCAACATTAATCTTTGCAAAACCTTGTGTTCCAACTCCCCCCTCCCTTCTCCCACCCCTTCCCCTAAATGGCAAGTGGTCCAATATATGTTAAACATGGTAGAAATAGATAAACCCAATACAGGCATACAAATTTGTAAAATTATTTTGCTGCACAAGAAAAAATCAAATTAAATCAGAAAAAAATGAGAAAGAAAATACATGTTAGCAAACAACAACAAAAATAATGAAAATACTGTGTTGTATACCACACTCAGTTCCCACAGTCTTCTTTCTGGGTGTAGATGGCTCTCTTCATCACAAGATCATTGGAGCTACTCTGAATCATCTCATTGTTGAAGAGAGCACCATCCATCTTGAGCTGAATTCTAAAGGAAATTAAAGATTCTGAAAGGGAAAGTAAGGAAGGAAATATGTTTTAAGGGTTGAGTGATAGCAAATGGAAAGAATAGAGAAGGAAAGTGGGGTATCAAAGTAAGATATCCATAAAGGAGGCCAGTTTGGCTCCAGTGTGAAGAAGAGAAGATTCTAGACCAAGTGTTATTTCTTCATGTCTCCTGTTCTGTAGCTTTCTTCCTATCTAGTGTTCTTTTCTTTTCACACACAGTCTTTTCATTCCAATTAACATCGTACAATATGTCTATCATTTTCCCTACGACTTATTGGTGGCTTTAATCTTCTATGTGCCAAGGCTGATGTCATTCATCTTCTATCATTGACTATGTGCTAGTATTTAGCCTATATTTTATCATTCAAAAATGTCCTGAATACAATTGCAAGCAAATGCTCTTTTTTTGTCAGTTATATCCATTGGAAGTGATACCTGTGAAGTAATTTTTTTTGTTTTGTTTTGTTTTTAGCATTGATGTTGGTAGCTTAATATAAGCAACTCTGTTTCACAGAACGATAATATCCTACACTTCTAATGTTTTATCTACCAAGCGTTTTACCAGCTTGAAAAATTTTGACCAAGTATCATTTCTTTTTAAAAATAGATTTTATTTATGCTTTAAAATATCATTTATTTTTTCCTTATATCCGTCACTCTATTTTCTGAGAGGATATTCCTTATAACAAAGATTAAAAAAAAAGATGAAAAAAAAATCATCACAAGTGATTAATGTATTGAAAAAAAAATCAGATGCACTGTATAAGCTTCCACACTGGTGGGTTATTCTAACTTCACACAGCCACACACACACACACACACACACACACACACACACACACACACGGTGGAGTTATCTTCTTCTATCACTTCTTTGGGCTCAAGCATGTTCTTCATAATTTTGCAACACATACAGGTCCTTACTTTTTAATGTTTATACCTTGAAAAATGAAACAAAACAAAGCCTTGATAGGACCTCTTGTTCTACATGTCTCGTGATCTATCAATTCCTACCTTTCTTCTTGGAAAGTACCAAGGATAATGAAAAGTTTCCCTGGAGCTTCATGGCCAAAAGAAATGGGAGCAGTTTGGAAGTTTTGTAAGACTATTGGAAGCACTTTTGGAGTTGATCATTTCCATTGTTGGGGATAAGTGGGGAAGCTATCAAGTGCAGGGCTAAAAGAAACATTTACTTCATAGATACCATTGTCATTGAACATAACTGATCAAAAGAGCTTTCTCTCAGGATATGATTCCTTTCTCAAATTGTTCTGAAAAAAATTGTTTGATAAGGGATGAAAGGAAGATAAAGATACTAAAAACTTGATTTTCCCCCTGAGGCAATTGGGATTAAGTGACTTGTCCAGAGTTACACAGCTAGGGCGTGTTAAGTATCTGAGGCCCGATTTGAACTCAGGTCCCTCTGACTTCAGCGCTGGCACTCTACCCACTGTGCCACCTCATTGCTCCTTGATTCTTCTACATAGCAGGCAGCTGAACTCCCACAGGGATGGCAGTATAGAGACTCACTTTTCCCAGTTATTTCAGAAGCAGGCCAAAATGGCAGAAGTGAGAGAAAGAAGGAGAAAAGAAAAACACTGCCTCCTAAATCCACCTGTCATGAAAATTTGGGCAGAGAAAATTTTGGAGACTACTAGCTAAAATTACTTTTAAACAATTTCATAATGACATTTTAAAACTTTTAAGGTTGAATATGATATGTCCATAAAATGAAAGTCAAGGTTTGGTTCACAGGTGCCTGAGTAATCACTTCCAGTTACTTGCTTAAATTTTAAATTGGGAAATATAAAGGACATTGCCAGAAGAGAGAGAGGGAGACGGAGAAGGAAAGTGGGAGAGGGAGAGAGAAAGGAAAGAGAGACAGAGAGACACACACACACAGAAAGAGAGAGAGAGAGACAGAGAGAGACACACAGAAAGAGAGACAGAAAAAAGATTGAGAGAGATACACAGAGAGAGAAAAAGAGAAAGAAAGAGAAAGACAGAGACAGAGACAGAGTAACAGAGAGAGACAGAAAGAGAGAGAGAGAGAGAGAGAGAGAGAGAAGAGAAAGAGAAATTGAGGGAAAGGGAGAAGGAGAAGGAGAGGGAGAAAAAGAGGAAGAGGGAGAAGAAAAGACCATGTATGCATTCCCTCTTTCCTCAAGATGCTTACATTTGAATGGAGGGGATAACATGTAAGTAACTAGGTACAGACAAGATATATGTAGTATAGATGAAAGAAATCTCCATGACAAGGTACTAAATTATCCTTGGTGCAGAGAGGAAAGAGTTGGGATAAAACTCGAGAAAGGACAATAGATATGTAGTGAGTAAAGAGTATTTGGCATGAAGCAGTGAGTGGGAGGTGGGTAGAGATTCAAAGAGATGAGGAGGTTTGTGCTAGTGGTGACATTATCTTGGATCTCCCCTAGCTGTTGCACTTCATTGTGGCTTACAGAAGGATGGCTTGAGGGATCTTTATGTTACTGTCAGCCTGGGTCATGTTTTGTGCTGCTCACCAGCTCACCAATGAGCACATGATGGTAACTCTGTAACAGCATATCCCATCTACTATTTCTTAGCTGAATTCTATCAACTGACCTTGCTTCTGGTTCTTTTTCTGGACAAAGTTATGAGTGAGGGTAAGAGTGGGTAATTGAATAAGAGCATCACTTAGAATGCCAGTCTGTCCCTGCACACACAGATATTTCTGGCAGCTTCAGATCAAGAGAAAAGGAAGGATAGGCTACTCAGTACTAAGGATAGCCCCACTGATTCAGGATCAGGAAATAATGGCATAGGTCGAAATTCTTTTTATTTACTTTGCATGTATTTTGTGTTTAATTTTGTGTACATATATGCTTCCCAAAGCATATTAGCTTCTTGAAAGCAAATTTTTTTCTTTTATTTGTATTTTTTGTCCTTAGATTACTAATACCAAACTTAGAGATTGATACATAAATGTGTACTTATAAAGTGCTTTTTGAATAGTTAGGTAGAATTAGTTGGATGGTTAAATTTGATGTACAGTTTTTAATGATTTAATGTTAATATGGCAGAAGGTTTCCAGTGAAGTTATCTTGTACTTACCCTTGTGTTTTATAAAATTTGTATCAGGGACTTGGATAAAATTATAGATGGCATGTTCATTAAGTCTGCAGATAACCAAAAACTGGAAGTAGATAATAGTTAAAAGTTCAAAAAGATCTTGACAACACAGACCATTCCATCAAATCTACTAAGATGGAATTCAGTTAGGATAAATGTAAAACATTGGACTTTTCCCAGAAAAATAAAACATTGCAAGAGATGAGGTTTGGGGCTCTGTCTCTATTTTTTCCACCTGTTCTGTCAGTCCTGGTGTCCAAATTTTCTTCTCTATTTTTAGATTTCTTTCCTTTTCCCAGGGATGCCTTTGTATATAGGCAACAACTGAAGGCAATAACTTTACAAAACAGCTTAGGGCTGGTGGGGACATCTTTTGTCACATTGGACTTGCAAGTAGAGAGACCTGGCTTTATATTCATCTTTGGACACTTGCACTAACTGGTTGATTTAGAACAAGTCATTAAATCTCTATAAAGTTCAGTGTCTTCATCTCTTAAATAGAGAGAATACTGAGAGAACTCACTTTCACAGATTTGTTATATGGTTTAAGTGAGATAATATATGGGAAGTTCTTTGCAATGTCGATGATAGTTATTATTATTGTCATCAAGATTTTACTATTATGGCAGACCTCTCTTAATAGCTTTAGCTTGCCCTTTTCCTTCCAGGGTACATAGGGAGAAAAATGAAAAATGGTCCCTAATCTAAGACAACTCTGATAAGAACATAAGCTTCTCTAAGACAAAGGCTGTCTCATTTCTGTATTTATATCCGCAATGCCTCACATAAGAGCTGCCTCATAAAAACCCTTAATAAATACATGCTGATTGATTGTTTCACAGTGGATAAAGAATATTGGTAAAAATAGTGTTCATGTCTACCTTCCTAGCAAGGCCTTTTCACTCAGTTTCTGATATAAAAAAGCTTATCATTGATCTACTAGTTTATTTCTAATGAAAAGAGAAGGGATACATTAATTCTTTCATTGTATCTTGACTTTTTGTTTTGTTTTGTTTTGTTTTTCGGATCTCGATTATGTCATCCAAAATGCTAGTTATCACTCAAACCTTTGCTTCATTTTGCAAATCATAAAAGCATTCCATCTGTGACTTTTTTCAAGTGGTGGCAAAAAAAAGTTAAATAATATAGGTAAAACTCAAAAGAATAGCAGGTGATCTTGACTGCTCTACTAGTACAAGAGATGCTGAAAAAAGATATTCTTGCTCTTTTGGAATTGTAATTTGTATCTCATGTTTCTACTTACCTCATATTTAACTACCCTACTAGCCTAGTTTTGCATTCCAGGCTGTTATGCACTCCACACCCAGGGTACCAACATCATAATAACTTTTTTTCCATCTTCCCACTGGCATCAACTCTCCCTCTATTCCACCTTCCTTGATATAGCAAATATTCTAGGGACTCACATCATTGGATAAATAAGGGAAGCAAGGGAATTAACTGAAGAAATCAGCAATGATAATGGATTTTCCTAACTGTCTTGATTCCTGGCCACATTGGTTCTTTAAGTTGTTCTTCCATATTCTCTTAATCACTTCCCATCTGCCTTCCATTTTCATTACATCCTTTATAATCATTCTCTACAGTGGTTCAATGGAAAAAACGGGAATTAAAGCCTAAGAAATTTAGCAAGAATCCGAATTCTACCACATGTTGCTTGTGTAGGACTGGGCAAATCACTTTAGTTCTCTGGGTTTCAGTTTTCTTACTGATAAAGTAAAGAAGATGATATGATAAAGTGAAGAGGCCTTTCTGATCTCACTTTGCTCTATATCTACTATCTTAGAAAAAGTTTTCTCTCATGAAACACATAGTCTACCTCTATATATATAGCATTTTCTTGGTCTACCAGTTCAGCAGCCTTATAAAAAGAAATGACATTATTCTGGTATTAGAGCTGAGTCATATTCATTTTAGCAACAACTGCTTTCTTTGTGTGATGTTCCTTATTAATTTCTTTTATAATAATATATTCTCCAATTTTCTAGAAATTGAAGTTAGACTCATTGGACTAGGTACTTGGAGACTATATTCTTTCTTTTTGGGGGAAAAATAAGCAAATCTTTATCCTTTTCTGTTCTGTGCTACATCTTCCATTCTTCCTGATATTCTGAAGATAATTGGTAGTTTGTCAGTGATGAAATCTGACAGGTTTTTTCATTAAAATAAGAGGTAGTATAATTGGGATTGTTGATTTCAACTCATCAAGGGGAGCTTGGTGCTTTCTTATTCATATGGTGTATCAAGGAATCATTCCCTCATTTGAATTTCTACAACATTATTTATACTCTCTCCATGTCTCATACTATCAAGTATCTTTTTCTACTTATTTCTGTATATTATTTCTCTATAGAACTCTGTCAGTTTCAGGAAAGCAATGACTGTCATTATTCTTTGTATTCTTTGCATTTCCCCTAATGCTCAGCATTGATCTTTATGTATAGTAGGTAATCAAAAGATTTTTGAATGAGTTGTTTAAATGTTATGCTTGTGCAAATAATTCCTAACTCACTAAAGTCAACTCTAATCTTTTTTTCTGGACTCTAGGCCCCTATTTCCCACCGCTTGCTGGATATCTCTACTTGATTGTCCTATTGGCAAATTATACTCAATGTTATGTGATCTATTCCTTTTCCAAATTTTCTATTTCAGTTTAGGTTATCACAATCCTCCCAGTCTCTTAGGCTCATGGGAACTATCCTTTATTCTTCCCTCTTTCTCTATTTCCAAGCCTAATCAGTGGCCAACAGTAATTGTTTCCACCTATATAGCACCTTTTGAATTTGTGTCCCTTTCCTCCCCCACTAATTCAGCATGATTACATTCCTCCTATACTGTGGTAATAGCCTTCTAATTTCTCTCATTGGTTCATCTCTCTCCACTCTTATCCATTGCTGACAATTGTCAATGAAATAAAATTAAGAGAGACATCTGCACGGGACACTTTCTTGTTCAAAAACTTTCAGTGGCTTTCTATTTCCTCTAAACTTTTAATATCTTATACATTCTAGTTCCTATGTATCTTTTCCAACCTGATTTCATGTTACTTCTCTTTCATTTTAAGTTCCAGCCACTAGGCCAAACACTTTCTAAATCCTACTTTCAGGCATTTTTACAAGCCTAGAATATACTTCAGCTCAATTTTTCAGAATAGTTATTGTTTGTCAGATGCTATTTCCTTCATGATGCCTTTTCTGATCAGGGTTCTTTTCATTTATGATAGTTCCTATTTCATTTCATTTCATCATGACCTATTCCCCCTCTTTAACTGTGTTGCATTTTATATGCATGTTGTATTATATGTATGTCCCAGTACAGGGACAATCCTGCTTCTTTATCTTTACATACCTAGCACCTAACTCAATGCCTGACTGATGCTTAACAACATTTGTTCAATTTAGTTCAATTGATAAATACATGTACAAATGAATTAGGATCAGTCCTAACTGTATTTCTTGAATTCAATGATGGTTATTTCAGAATTAACAGTAGGGAAGATCAAAAGATTGTGGTCTACTCAGTGCTCTTAAATTTGCTCATTTGTTTAACAAGACTCAATACACAACTACAGGATGCCAAGGCCCATTGAAATTCTGAGCTCATTCAAGTTTACCTTCAGCAGAATGAAAGGGTACTAGATAGTAGAAAATCTGGACTGCATTCTCCTAAAGGGGAAGAACAATATCTTTAGTGATTATGGTGAAGAAATAGGAGTTTCATAGGGTCATCTTAAATTGATTGAATAATTAATGTGAAAAATATGTTTTTTGGAGGACATCCTCCTCGAGGGAAAAATTAGAGTTTGACAAACATTTTCTCTACCAGCTTTTTGTGTGTGTGTGTGTGTGTGTGTGTGTGTATCTGTACCTTTGTTCTTAGAAAGAAATTTTCAGATTCTTCCTTAAAGATAGAAATATTCCATTTGAGAATATCAGCAGTATAAGTGAAATGATTGGTTCAACAGATGGAAGGGCCAATAGAATCGTCTTTTTCTGGGGTTTTAGTATTCATTTATTATTTATTATCATTGTTTAGAGCTTTCTCATTTTTTTTTTCCTTTTTAAGTTTTTGCATGCATTCCTCTTTTTAATTTTTTGGGCAACAGCTCTTGTTGCCTCATTCAGACTTGTTTTTGGCTTGAAAGACTGTTTTTTTAAACTTTGTTTTTATTATAACTTTAAAATTTTTCTGAGCTATGAATGTGCTTTTCCTGTTTTATCCCTCCTTCCATGTGTATATGTTTATGAATGTGCTCTCATATGTTTATAACTGAATGCGTGTTCCTTTAGTAATGAACTCACTACTTTTTAACACTTCAGGTTTTATAATTTTAAGCATACACAGAAAGGAAGAGAGATTGTGAGGGAGATTAGACTTTTGGAATCATTAACCTGTAAAAGCAGATGGAGATTGATTTTTATTGATTATGTTATGAGATAAAGAATGGGGTTTTATACACACACACACAAATGTGTTCATGCATACACATGTATATGAAAATATATTTAGATCTATATGTATTTATATGAAAGGGGGGAAGGTAGACAGAGACAGAGAGACAGAGATTGGAGAAAGAAGAGAATAGAGAAGAGGAGAGGAAATAGTAAATGTGTGTAGGGATGCTGTTGTGTGAAGTGATTATTTACTTTCAATACACATGACTTTTTGTTGATAACAGTTGTAGCTATAGAAACATTCAGTATTTAATTACTCTGATGCTTAGGTCAGCTCATTGGGAGAAGAGATAACCTTCCCCCCTTTCATATAAATAAGTTGAAGTTAAAGCTCTGCTCCATTATTTACAACATCCTGAGTAAATAACTAGCATTTCTGGACCTCATTTTTTTCATCTGTTATAAGAAGCAGTTGAACTTGATGACTCTTTCAGGTATAAATCAATAGTCCTATGTGCTGTATGGTGAGGCAAGCCCCAATCTGTTGGAAATGGGTGGATCTTCTTTAAAGTGAAGAACCACTTGTCTTCCAGGTTTGAACTGCTTCCTAATAATGGAGAAAAGAGACAGAGAGAAAGGCAGATATATAGTGACACATGGCACTTAAAATAAGACTTGCTAAATGAAACTTGGAGAGAACCATCTGGTCTCTGAATCTGGCTCTCCTAAGACACATTTTGAAATTGTTGTTAGAAGTGCTGAAAGTCTAATTGTTTATGGAATGTGATAATGATGATGTCTGTGAGCATGATATTGGAAAAAGGGAGTGATAGACACTACTCAAGATATTGATTGAAATCTTCCTGCTTTCAAGGAACTTCAACTTTCCATCTAGAAGATGAAGATTTTTTTTTAAAATTGAGAATTGAATGAGAAAGTTACTTGTTTAGTTGTTTTCATCATATATGACTCTGGATGACCTTGTTTGTTTATTCAGCAAATATACTGGATATGTGGTTTGCCATATCCTTTTCCAATTCATATTAGGGATAGGGATATGGACACTCAGGTAAACAAAATTAAATGATTTGCCTTGAGTTATCCTTAACTTACATCTAATGAGTTAGTAAGTGTCTCAGTTCAGCTTTGAACTCAGGAAGTCTTCCTTACTTCATTCCCAATATTCTATCCATTGCACCACCTAGCTGTTCCAAGACAAAATTGGAATTGTTTGAATTCTTAAAAGTGCTCAAAGTGGTGGATGGAGAAGGAAGATTTGGTTATTGAAGGAACAAATGGACAGGCATTGAGACATTTAGAAATATTTACCTTTCCTTTTTTGTTTTGACACTGGCACCATCAATGATTAGTATTTTTAAAATTATTAGTGGTCTCTGGAGAAGGAAGGTGAGCAACAGGTTAAACTATACTAGATTTAGAGCTGGAAAGAACTTTAGGAACCTTCAGATCCAACCTTTTCATTTTACAGGTGAGGAAATTTTTATACAGAGAGATTAGACAACGTGTTCAGGGTCACACGGAAGGAAAGAAACAAGCATTCATGAAATACTTACTATGTGCTATAAATTGAATTAAGCTCTTTACAAATAGGGTCTCATTTTATCCTCAAAAAACCTGGTAACTGTTATCAGTCTCATTTTACAGCTGAGAAAACTGAGGCAAACGAAGTTAAGTGACATCCACATGCAAACTAATAAGTGTCTCATGTAGGATTTGAATTCAAGTCTCCCTGACTCTACATACAACACTATGTTGCCTGTAACATTCAGCTACCTCCCCACTACTCTCACTGGGATTCACAAAAAGTCTATCTTTGTGGAGGCTAAGATTTAGCTACCAAAGTTCATCAGGAAATATTTTGCACTGGAGTAGGGAAGGAACTGGTTGCTTGTTCTTTCAAAGTGTATCACATGCCTTCTCTTGCAGGTGGTGTGGTACTCAACCCAACCTATTATGGCATGCCTGGCCATACCAACATCATGATCCATGAAGTGGGACATGTTTTGGGGCTGTACCATGTCTTCAAAGGAGTCAGTGAAAGGGAATCTTGTGATGATCCCTGCAGGGAGACTACACCAACCATGGACACAGGAGACCTTTGTGCTGACACAGCTCCCACCCCCAAAAGTAAGCTGTGTCAGGACCCAGAACCTACTAATGACACCTGTGGCCAAAACCACTTCTCTGGAACACCATTCAACAACTACATGAGCTATACAGGTAATAGAAAATGACCAATACATTGCCATCTCTGTTTTCTTTCATGAACATATTGTTTGTCTAAATGTCTGAATGTCCTTAAAGGACTCAAAATACTACTGGAGTGATGCAAGATTAATTTCAAGGGGAAATCGAAAAATTTATTCCTGCGAATCTTGTAAAAAAGAGAATAAAATAAATATCTGTCTATTCAAATTTGTTAAGCTAGGACCTTTTGAGGTCTCCCCCATGTTTCGAGATATAGTGATTCCATGGTCTTCAATTGGTAATCACTAATTAACTGCCTATTGTGTGCAAGGTATTAAATATTTTTCATACTCTTTAGGCATCAAGTCTAAAACAAACTCGATGATATTTAAAGGTGTTAGAGATTTTCCTTGTACTTAATGAATGTCCTTTTTGTTTTTGTTTTGTTTTTTTTTTACAATTCACTAAGGAAGAAATGGAGATTCTATTTAGATCAAGACTTGGTGTCTTTAAATGCATTTAAAATTTTTATTTTAAAGTTCATCTATGTATCAGATGCATATTTTGCAATATTAGTTGAAGACCCTCTTATTTATTTGTTTGTTTATTATTTATTTATAAGCACAAAACTTCTACTATCTCAAGATCACAGGGAAGTCAGTTCAACCAACACTTATTTAACTCTTACTGGATGCAAGATGTTGTTCTAAATGTTATCTATACATATTCTACCAAAAGACATTAAATGTACACAGATAAATAAATGCAAAATAATTTGAGGAAGGAGAAAGCACTGATGGATTAGGACATGGAAACATATTCAAAGAGAACATATCTGATGTTAACCTAAATGATTAAGAATGACAGAAATAGGGAAGGAATCCAGTGCATACATTGAGGATAGATTAATTTGTATAACTGAGATTATATTTGGGTATTCGACTCTCAAGTCAACTGTATTCTTTAGTTTCTCTTCCACCTAAACCTCATTTCTACACTGCAGCCTCATATTTGCCTTAACATGAATGTTGTTGATGTTGCATCATATCTGATTCTTCCTGATCTTATGGATCATATTGGTTTTCTTGGGATTTTCTTGGCAAAGTCATTGGAGGGGTTTGCCATTTCTTTCTTCAGTGAATGAAGGCAAAGGTTAAATGACTTGCCCAAAATCACACAGCTAATAATGTCTCTGGTCACACATTACTTAGGTCTTCCTGATTCTAGGTCTAGTATTTTAACACATGGAATCACTAACATACCCAACTAGCAAGCTCATCTTTCCTCTTAGTATTCTTCCTTTGCACCCATAGTTTTAGACTAAGAACTGGCTTGAGGCATTCCTCCTGATGACCATAGTCATCTCTGGGGTAGGGAAAAATTTGCCTGGAAAGTCTTCTGTAGAAATAAATGGAAGGGAGACATTTTCTTGTGAGTTTCAGGGGTCTTTTTTTTAAGGAACATCAAAACAAAATAGAACAAAAATAATAATAATAAAAAAACCTAACAAAAAACCAGGAATGCTTCTCTTGTCATTTTTGTTGGGTCTTATTTTATTCTTTCCAAAAATACTTCAACCAGACACTGGAGATGGCATTATAATCAAGGAGTTCTACAGATAAAGATGGTGATCTGATCACCTTTGTGAGCCAGAAATAATTTTCTCATATAATGCCATATTGCCAAATCATCCACTTAATAAATCCTACTCATCCCTCCAGCCAACAAGTCTTTACAATTGACAGAAGGAGGGTGGACTCATGACTTGCACCTCTAGGATAAACCCCAGGAAATTGTACTGCAGGTGGGGAAACAAAGAATTTTGTAGTAGAGGAAATGTTTCAATTATAGTAATAATTCTCATGAACTATAACAGAAAATTCACTAAAGTAATACACTTTCTTCTTCTATCAGTAACATTGGGATTTATTTCTTATCTCAAGTTCTTGGGGCATCCCTCCCTTGCCCTGTCAGAGTTTCTGGGCAAGCAGTAAGGTTTCTTCAGCATCACAACTGGTCACACGTGGAAAAACCATGTGCTGAAACACTGCCATCGTGTGGCCTCTTGAACATTTAACAATCCGTTCAGTCCAATTTCTGAGCATGGGGGCTTTTGAATTTTATCTTTCTTTAGTGGAATAATTTAGAAATGATTGCCTGCTTAACATTATGTAGCAGTACTTATCTTTCCCAGCTTATTTTCTTTGTCTCCTTTTCATATTTCATTCACAGATGATGACTGCACTGATCACTTCACTCCAAACCAAGTAGCCCGCATGCACTGCTATTTGGATCTGGTGTATCAGCAATGGAGTGACAGCAAAAGACCCACCCCGATTCCTATTCCACCAATGGTCATTGGACAGACCCAAGATTCCCTCACCATTCACTGGCTGCCTCCCATTAGTGGAGTTCTATATGAAAGGTGAGATCAGTGCTTGGGGGTAGGATGGAGAGAGCAGTTATAAGAAGTATTATATATGTTTCCCATTTTTTCCCCCCTGAGAATGGTGGGGAGTGAAGATTTCTTGTGTGTCTGCACAGGGAAAACCCCAAAATGTACTAGTGAAAAATTAATGAGTCACATAGAGAGCGCGAGGATACTCTCTTGACCCTTATTTTTGCTCCAGCCCCAGTTCTGACCTCATTTAGCAAAGTACTGGCCAGCTCACTACATGTGCTCATTTTTCTGGGAAGATGTCTGACAGGCATTTCTTTGGACACCCATATAGAAAATATCACATCTGGCAAGATACCTGTGGTTGTCCAGCAGTTGAGGAAGGTGTTGAGGATGAACTGGCAGACTCTGAAGTATACTTGCCAACTGGCAGGCATTAGCCACTACCTTCTCAGTGAGGGAAATGGCCAGCTACTACTCTAATGTCAGAGAGAGGAGAAAAACAAGGATCATTCCTCCTGGCTGTGCTGGTGGGATGTGTGTATATGTAGCATAAAAAATTCAAGGCAATCCCTGACAAATATTAAATTTGAGAACACAGTAGAGAGTGCAGTTCCTCCCAGAACTGGGAAATAGGTGGTTTCCTTTGGTGTCCCCAGGCTTTCTCTTAATGACTTTGCTCCCTTTGCAGAATCTGGAGGTTCCAAATTCCCACCAGGCACTTTGCTACTTTTCTTTTATTTGTATTGAGATATTAATTATAGATAATAGCTTAAAATATGTCTTCTCTAGGATTGTTTGCACCTTGGTTATTATCAAAGTCTTAAGATAAAACTCAAACCTGACTGAGGTTATTTGTTCAGGAGGTGGGGCAAAATTAATGGTCATGAGATGGCTTTTGGAACTCTCCTGAGGGGCTGACTAGTTCTAGGAGAAAAATGTCTTTGGTCTATCCCCTACTATGTCCATGACAAAGCAAGGATATATTGTACCTGAACAGAATTGCTTAAAGTCAAATGCTATAAGGAAAATCAAGGAAGAAGAGGACAACTGTGATATTACCAGAAATCCTAAAGGTACTTTCCTCAAGCTTTCTGGAAGTGACAATCACTTTGATATCGACAGCTTCTACTTGATAATGTGACCTCATAATTTATAATGATTTTATAATTTTAAAGCACTTAAACAAATCCCTCTCACTTGATCCCCCTCACAGTCCTAGAAGTGGTTAAGGAAACTTCTTAACCAATGAAATATGTGTGTATGTGTGTGTGTGTGTGTGTGTATGTGTGTGTACAACTTAAAGTTAAGAAGATATGGTTTTAAATTCCTACACAGATCTTACTATGTGACCCTATATTAGTCATTTAACTACCTCACTTTTCTCATCAATAAAATGGGAATAATTATACTATTTACCATACAGTGTTGTGAGAAAAAAAAATATATATATATACTTTTTATGATATAAAATAACTATTAGAAATAACTCTATATACTATAACTATGTGTAGTATATATGTACCACAACTATGTAAATATATATATATAAGTATGTACTATATTCTATATAATACATAAAACTATAGATATACATATATATTTATGCTAAAATCATGTGTTTTCATTATATATAACTATATATACTATTTATATAGCTATATATATAATGTTTCATACTATGTATAGTATATATAGTTACAGTTTTTTTTTGTTTCATATATATAATACTTTGCAAATTTTAAAGTATAATATAAATATTAGCTACATACCTGTGAACTATTTTGTATCCATAGCTGTATTTATATTATGTGTATATCTATAAATTTAGATATATACACAGACACATACATATGTATCTGTGTTGCATAGGTATATATGCAACAAATAAATAAAATAATGAATATAAAACTTTATAACATTAAATCACTACAGAAATAACATCTACTATATGTCTATATTATATATAGACATGTTAGAAAAAATTGTTTCTAGATTAAGGTAAATTAAAGATAATTTTGTTGGTAAATTAAAAAAAAATAATTTAATGATTCCCCTATAGCAATCCCTGGGAGTAGTGATTATAAAACTAGAAGGAAGACTCATTGTCAACTTTTTAATGTATTAATATGTGTACATACATATATAGATATACACATATATACATATACATATATATGTATGTATGTATGTATATATATGTATATATATATATATAATCTAAACCCAGACTCACTTAGTATATGAACAATAAAATTGTTACACTAGTAATACAAGTATTTCTTTCATGTTTTGGAGGGGCAGGGTATCTTTCTACACCTATGATTTCGTGTAGTTTGGCTTAGGCAGACTGAAGAGTGAGCCCAATAGGAACACACACAAACCAGAATTTTATACCGTTTACATAGCATATATAAACAATTTAATCTTTCTATTTTCTCTCCGGTACAAACCTGACGACAAACCCGACATCAGCACTGAGTTGCCACAAGTTGCTGGCTGAGAAGACAGATATTTGCTTTCTTATGTTGCTCTGAGAGGTTGTACTTTTGAGATCTCTTGATATGTTCATTGATTCCAAACTCACGTCACATCCCCAGGAGTTTACGTGGGGTAGGCTACTGTGTTTACCATCCTTAGATGGTATTTGGAATTCTCATGTCGTAAGGGGGCCCCATCTACGCATACAAGCAAGAAGAAAAGCCAAATGTGTCCAAGAAAACATGATGAGTTTGTGGCCATTGAAAATCAGTATTAATGCCAGGAAAACGAAGGACCTACGGAAACCTTCACTAATTACAAAGAGAGCTGAGTACCAGAGCTTTAAACTGTGTATAGCAACATTCCAGCAAGTGTCAGAAATCTTTCCTAAGAGAGATGCTTCCCCAGAACACTGGGGAAATGTTCTGATTTAATGCCTCTTTCCATCTCCAGCTGTACTGTGTTTGGTGAAGCTGTCCTCATTTCAGGGAACAACCCTCAAAAATTACTCTTCTGACCTTCAGCTACTGCTAACCTCCCCTCTCTTGGTGGCCCAGAAAATGGACTTGTTAATAGGCCCTGCTAGTTCATTCATTGTGTTTGGTCAATGTCATTGGTAGTCAGTAGTAGTAGTAGTGTATTTTAATGCAGCAAGGGAATTCATTCAATAGATGCCTAAGAGATCAGTGGTAGAAGAAGCTCTATACTAAAAATCAAATCCTGACTCTGGAAGAACACTGTAGCTTTTCTGAACCTTGATTTCTTAATCTGTAAAATTGGAAAAGTAATACTTGCTCTACCTACTTCGCATAATCTTGTACTGATGAAAACTGCATGAAAACTAGAAAATTTATGTAAATATAATATTGATTCAACAACTTTTTTTATTAAGCACCCATTATCTAAAGGTAAGATGCAACAAGTGGAAAGAGAGCTAGCGTTATACATATTTGTGTCTAATAGTAGCCATCTTTAGGGTGGGGTTGAGGAAGGGAAGGAAAAAAAATGAAATTTACATGATAAATTTATTATATAGTTTAAAAGAATAGCAAATTGTATATAATAGATTTATGTTTAATAGATGTACAATCATCTTTTTATTATTATACTATGTTATGGAAATACTTATTTGGTTTTATAAATTAAAAAATAAAATAAATTAAAATTAAAAAAAAAAAGATACAGGACAACATGGAATCAAATTTCACTTTTAACATATAACTATTCGTATGATCTAAGACAAGTCTCTTAATCTGTCCTTATCCAGGAAGCTCTCTAAAGGTGGTTTATATGCCTCAATAGACAGAGTTTTCTCCCCAGTAATTCTCTGTAGCAATTAAATGACATCCTCCCCCAAAAAGTATGCAAAGCATGGATGAGTTGGTAAAGGAGATAGAAAGACAAAGAACACTTGTTCCTTGCCTGCAGAAAGTTTACATTTAGGAAAGTTAATCCAGATTGATGAAAATTAATATGATCATCTAGATATCTAAATTTTATTCTGATTTTTTGTTTTTACATTGAGAGGAACACAGGAAGCTTTTGGATTTTGCCACAGAATAATAAGTGGAAGAAGCATGTGTTGGAAAGAAACAAATTATACTTTTTCACGTTTTAGTGAGATTACAATACTACATCTTCCTTATCCCCTGATTTCTTGGTTAGGACTGATTTCTCCTTTAGGACCGTTAGATTTTTATGTCAGTATGAATTGTTCTGCAGGGAAGTTTAAACAAGGAAGAAATGAAGTGAATGAAAACTGGGTCTTCCCCTTCACAATGCTTCATGAGTTCCTTTTTCTTTGGTCTTCTAGTCTTTGAGTGTTCCTTGCTCTGTCTCCCTTGTTAGAGATGCTGACAGTCTGTGTGGAGTCTGCGCAGAAGATGGAACTTTCCGTCAATATGTCCATTCTGCTTCTTCACGTCGTGTGTGTGATTCTTCAGGTTACTGGACTCCCGAGGAGGCAGTAGGTAAAACTGAACAGCTTCCCACTTTTGGTCCTGCACCAGGGAGTGGCAAAACCATACTACTGATCCTTGAGATGGGTAGGAGAATAAGAGAGTGGGTGGAATTAGTCTTAATTTGGAACAAAACATTTCACCTCCTTGACTTATCTCTTCCTTTATGAATCTAAGTCATGTAAAGATGAATGAATTATTGGAAATCAGATCTTTTTGGTAATAGATGCACAATTGAAACTGCTTTGAAAAACTCTGCCTGTAGAGATTATTTTAATGTCTTAAGGGACTGCCATGGAGGGAAAGAATGGTCCCTCTCAGTATTTAGGAAAGTCAATGGGGTAAGGATATCTAAAAAGTAATTTTAGGATGAACACAATATTATATTAAATTGTGTTTGTACCTGTTGGCTAAACATTGTGTCATATATTACTGTTATTACATTTTATTTCTTCTATTGTACTACAAGAAGTATAAGATATTTTGACTTGGACCTGTGATTTCATCAGTGCAGGGAATTTTCAGTATGGAAAGACCCTCTGAAATGAGGGAATAAGTGATTTTTCTGGGACTATGTAGATAAAATATGTCAGTGGTAGGACTTGAAACAGTTTCCCTGACTTCAAGACTGGCTCTCTATCCACTATGCAACATTATAATTTACTCAATATACTATATAATTGTTTCAATTAACATAATTATATAATATTTAATATGAATAATAAATATATCCATGGGATAGCCTGACCCACAAAGCAGTGAAGCCTTACTTCTTAGTCATTTGTTTCAGGAAGATAATGGAAAACACATTACAGGGGGACACTTTTACATTGGAGCAAGTCAAGAGGATGAACTAGGTGTTCCACACTGTTCGTTCTGATCTATGGTATTTATGAGTCTATTAACTGGGAACTAGTTGTACTTGAGACATAACGTAAGCCAGGCTCCCTAAATGCTGAAAATGTTTTCGCTGTCACTTTCATGATCCCTCTTTTCACTTCACTCACATATATATACTAGCACTGATTAATTTACCTGACAAAGGGAATCTTTCTTATCTTTTCAAATAAGAAAGGGAAAAAAAAGATTCAGAATTGTTTCTTTACAATTTTCTGAATCCTTTTCCCTAAAGGGAGACATCACTAGTGCTCTCTTTATCTTCACATAATCAGCATCATAACATGAGCATCAACACTGACATTATCAGTCTTAGTATATTTTTTTATCATTCACAAAGAACCATTGTGCCATTTGCTATCAGAGCTAGCATTGTTAGAGATATAGTTCCTTCTTGATGGCTTGTAACCTAAAATCAGACCGAAAGATTGAAGCTAATATGATGAAGAGCTAAAAGGGTTCCAACAATTGCCACTTTTGATATGCAAGAGAAAAGAACCTTGAAGAAGACTGCAGGAGGTAAAAAACCTTGATTGGCTGTATACAATATCTTAAATCAGAGTTTTCTGGGAAGAATGGAAAAAAGAACATAAACTTTGCACTGGCACGATATCTGAACAATTTAGATTGGCATTTCATGAAAGACTATTTTTCTGCAGCAAACAGTTTGTCCTGTGCTGATGTTTTAGGACCTGTTTCTTTCTTTGGCCCTTTATTTATCTTTGAATTCTTGGGAAAAAATTCAAAGATCTCCTGGGTCTACACATCAACAAGAAGTCAAAATAAAGAGGAATTCTGAACTTTAATGCTTGCTAAATGATATGGATCAAAGCACTTTAGTTTCCTTTTAATTTTGAAAATGTGCATTTATTAAGCACTTACTGTGTGCCTGGCATAGTGCTTAATATCGGGAATATAAATACAAGACATCAAGACAATTTCTAACCACAAGGAATTTATATTCTAAAAGAGAAAGACAAATTATAAGGAGATGATAAGCAAGGGAGGGGGACCCACATGGGACAAAGCTGTTGACAAAGAGGTAGAGAAGTCTGGAAAGTGAGTTGAGCTGGGAGCGAAGGGAAGATGACTGGGATTGCTCATGAAATGACAATAAAGTTAGAAATTCATTCACCCAGTCAGGAAAGCAAGTTCCAGGGGAGAGTGATCTTAAGATGAAGTAAGATTTCTGACCTCTAAGAAGGATCTTCCTTCTAAGTCTTCCTTCAGTTAAGTAGGGACTGATAATGTTATTTCCTAATTCTTTGGTCTATACCATGACCTAGTATTTTTGAAATGTCTTAATATACTTTTATCTTCTTCTTTGAAAAGGAGAGGAACTATGGATATGAAACACTACATTTATTGAACTATTGGCTGTTTTTTTGAGCTTCTTTTCCTTTTTAAAAACTTATTAATTGTCATGAAGAATGCCTGAGAAAAGTGGGGAAAGAAATGTAGAAATTAGAAAATGTAAATAAATATATAAGAAAAAACAAAAAAATAAAATAATTGGGAAAAGTACATTAGCGATGATGAAATCTTTATACATTTCACTCAGAAACAAACTCATGGAAATATTTACAAATAATATCATTCAACCCCATTCAACAGTCATTGATAATTTAATAATGTGCTAGGTGCTATAAAAGGGAAATGTCCAAAAAAAGGAATAGAGCACAGTTACTTCCCAGAGAATTAACAAACTGGTAGGCGAGATGCCAGATATAGGAGTACACACCTATATCCCAGTTACTGGGGAGTCTGAGGCTGGGGAAATAAGGATGGAGAACTCTGAGTTCCAGTAGGCTAGACCAATTAGGTATCTGCACTAAGTTCAGTTTCACACCAATACGATGAGCTCTCCCAGAAGAGAGTCATCAGATTGCCAAAGGAGGGGCAAACTGGCTCAAGTCAGAAAAAAACAAAGTTCCTATGCCAATAACAAGTGGGATTAGCTCCATGAGTGGCTGCTGAACATCCAGCTTGGATAAGATGGGGAGATCTAGTCAAGGGAGACACAAGCTGAGTTAAAGACAGAGAAAGGATACACATAGAAAGACAGAGATACACAGAGACAGAGAAGGGAAAGATAGAAGGGGAGGGAGAAAGAAGGTGAAGAGGGAAAAGGAATAAGAAAAGAGGAGGAGGAGGAGGAAGAGGAGAGAGAAGGAGAGGGGACAGATACACAGAGAGATATACATAAAGAGAGAGAGAGTGGGGGCAGAGACAGAGACACACACAGAGAGACAGATATATATATATATAAAGAGATACAGAGGCAGAGGTAGGGACAAAGATAGAGGGAGCATGAGAGAAAAGGAAAGAGATAGATTAATACAAGTAATTAGATAAATCACTATAATACCAATTAGAATGTTGTGTATCATAAATTATATTCAACATCTTAGAAAATTCCATTGATTATTCCTGGTCATATGACCTCTTGAAGTTTTATGATTTGTGTTCCTTTACAGATATTTGTAAGGCTATATGTTGTGATGGTCAGATCACTGGCCTTTGAGTCAAGAAAAGTTGTTTTAATTGTTCCTGTGACAAATATTCACAGTGTAACCCTTGGTTAGTCAACTAATTTCTTAGTATTTCTGGTAATTCATGATAAAACATGATAGGTTGCTAGCCTTTCAGTTGTTAATGTATGTCTCTTTGGTAGAGGGAGTTTCCACACTGGGAATTCCTTAAAATGATGAAATTTTAGATTTCACCTCCCTACCCATACATGCTCCTTTACATATAACTTGGCAATTGAATATCAATATTGATCTCATTTAATAATGCTTGTTTTTTCTCTTGTCCCCAACTTTATGGGCAGATTTTTATATATTCAAATATAGCATGGTGGCACAACAATATAAATTTTAAAAGCAATCTAAAAAGTGGGCTGCAAGAAAGATAGATTATAAGCCAGTGTTCATGGATAGGTGAGATGCCAAGTTGAAATCTAAACAATCAGAAAGAAATATTTTGCAGAGTGGGTAGACTCAGAAAGCATTGTGTCTAACTTTAATTAATTTAGAATTTATGTTGAAACAGCGTTGAAATTAGTCTTAATAGTTTTTTTAATAATCTATCAGTAATTATGTATTAAGTGCCTAATATGTGTCAGGCACTGTACCAAGTGCTGGGGATGCAAAAATGCACAAAAGAAAGTCCCTTTCTTAAGAAATGCACAATCTAATGAAAGAGAAAACATTCAAACAAATATGCACAAGCAAACTGTACATACAATAAACAGAGAATAATTAGCAGAGTAAAGACTTTAAAATTAAGAAGCTTCCTATACAAGATGGGATTTTAGGTGGGACTTAATATATAAATAATAATTTATATCCAGAAATTGTAATATAATAAAAACAACTTAATATTGGATTCTGTAAGGACATCTACTATACAACACTTTGGTAACCTAGTTTTTGAAGCAAGAATTTGTTCTGATCTATTTTCATACTTTTAATTTGTTTTTCTCCCCCATTCCAAGGATATGTTTTTAGAGCTGGATGATTAGGTTGGACCTCAGCATGTTTGATAGATGTATTGATCTATTATTGGGGATTTATAAGAAGACATGAATGAGGATCATCAAAGATCAGACATAGACGTTCATAGATCACATAAATTGTAATCTATATAAGAATGAAGAGTAGGATTGTGGTCTACAGGGGAAACTCCCAGATGAATAAATTCTCTCCACCACTGTAGGATAGCACCTTTTATGAAATTTATACTGTTTTAAAGTAGTCTAGAGCCTTGGGTAGCTAGGTGGTACAGTGGATAGAGCACTGGCCCTGACTCCAGGAAGACATAATTTCAAATGCGACCTCAGACCCTTATTAGTTTAATTCTATTTGCCTCAGTTTCCTCATCTGTATAATGATTTGGAGAAAGAAATGTCAAAGCTCTCCAATATCTTTGCCAAGAAGATCACAAGGAATCAGACATAACTGAAATTACTCAACAACAGCAACAGGCGCTTTCCCAGTTAAAGAGGATCTTTAAAGGATCTTCATACAACCAGTATATAAAATATTATATATAATATATATTTATCAAATAACCATAATAATTTATTATATTTATTTTATAAAATAAAAATAATAAATATAAATAAATTATTTATACATGTAAAATTTGAAATATTTATAAAATATAAAATATTACTTGGATTCCTTGAACCCTGATCATTATGGCATGGGGCCACTCTCTATCCATGGTACCAGGCCTGTCATGTGATCTGATTAGATGGAAGGGAAACCTACATTGATACACAGATCTACTGGAATACTGGACTAGAATTAGGGTTATGTGTTGTAGTAACAGAATGACTTTATATCCTTATCTTCATTATTGTGTTCTAATCAATCAAGATAACCTTCCACAGCAAAGGTTTTGCTGTTTAACACAAGCATAGAATTTTATTCTTTAGCTTTCTTTTTTTTTGTCATTATCTTCTTTTTTGTCATTCTGTCCTTTCACTGCCTTTTCTTAGGACCCCCAGATGTGGACCAACCCTGTGAGCCAAGCTTACAGGCTTGGAGTCCAGAGCTTCATCTGTACCATATGAACATGACTGTCCCCTGTCCAGCAGAAGGTTGTAGTTTGGAGCTGCTCTTCCTCCATCCAGTCCATGCAGATAGCCTCACATTGTGGATCACCTACCTCTCCATGGATTCCTCCCAAGCTCTCTTTGACATGGAGGTCTTAATGGAAAACCATGAGTCTGTTCATCTGGGACCCTTGGATACCTTCTGTGATACTCCCCTCACTGTCAAACTTAATGTTGAATGGAAAGTCTCAGGAGTGAAGGTCTACACATTTGATGAGAGGATGGAAATTGATGCAGCTCTTCTTACATCCAAACCTCATAGCCCACTGTGTTCTGGCTGCAGACCTGTAAAGTACCAGATCCTTCGGGATCCCCCATTTAAAAGCAACTCCCCTGTCATGGTGACACACCGTCATCGGAAATTCATTGACAAGTAAGTTGGAAAACTGTCTTGGAATTTTTCTAGTGTTTTCAATGGGATTTTGATTTTCTCTCTTTAGGAATATATAAACACCTACTATGTTCTAGTGGAGTATGATAAAAACTGGGAAAATAAACATAAAACAGTCTCTGTTTCTAAGCAGCTTAGTCAGTTCAGTAGACATTTAATAAGCACATACTTTGTATTAAGTACCAGAGAAACAAAAGTCAAAAATGAGTAACTAATCAGTGCTCTCAATATGAACTTATTAAGTGTCTCCTATATCCTACATACTGAGGGACAAAAGGCAATGCCAGTCCTGAAGGAATTTACATTCTCCTGAGAGGGACAAAATGAGTCCATAGACAAGAAAATATAAACATTAAATGGAAAGTGATTGCTGATGGGAAGAATGTTAGCTTCTTGGAAGAAGTGACATTTGAACTGAGTTTTGAAGGAAGTTAGAGATTCTAAGTGGAGGGAGAACATTATAGTCATGGTGGACAGCTTATAGAAAGGCAAAGAAAAAAAAAGAGGTGAAATGCCTTCCAAGTGGCTAAATTGGTCTTAAGTGCAGTATGATTAGAGGAGAATAATATGCTATAAGACTGGAGGGTAAATTGGAGATAGAATGAAAAGGGCTTTAAAAAGGAAAACAAAAAAGAATTTAGCTTTTGTCTTAAATACAAGGGAAAACCTTCTTGAGGAAGAAGTGACATGATCAGGTCTGTATATCAGGAATGTGAAGGATTCACTTATGTGAAAAAAAAAGTTGGGAGAAAGGAGAGACACAAGATGGGGAAATCACTTAGAAGGTTGCTGCAGGGATCAAGGTCTGATTACTATGGTATCCATGTGAGTGTAGAGAAAGGGATAGATGCAAGATATATATTTTTTTCAAACAAAATCAATGAGATCTGGTAATGCATTGGATATGGGGAATAAAGGAAAGTGAAAAGTTAAGGATCACTTTGAGATTCTGAACTTGGGTAATTAGAAGTATGATGATCTCCTCAGTCAAAATTAGGAAAGTTTGAAAGGGGGAAGAATTTAGGAGGTAAATAAGGGTCTGGTTTGGAAATGTTAGGATTAAGATATCTACAGAAATCATACACTTGGAAAAGCTCAATATCCATTGGATTATGTTCAGAAAAGAGACCAGCACATATAGATATAGAAGTCATCTGAAAAAAAAATAAACCTCTATCAGTTCTTGAGAAGACTGACTGAGTGCAGAGAATATATAGCATGGAATTCTGGAAAACACTCATACATAGAATTGAAGAAAATAATGATTTGGCAAATGATACTGAGAAATATGTAAATGAAAAATAGAGTAAGTTATCATGAAAATTCAAGATATTATAGGTTTCTATTTGAAGAAAGTGGTCAGCAATATCAGATAATTCAAGAATACTATGGACTAAGTAAAAAAAGCTATAAGATTTGGCAATTATTAGATGATTATAACACTGGAGCACAGTTTTAGATGAGTGCTAGGGAAGAAGCCAGATTGTAGTGAACTAAAAAATAAGTGTGGGGTAAGAAAATGGAGGCAATGAATGCAGATATCTTGTTTTAAATGTTAAGCCATGAAATGGAAAAGAGATATAGGCCAGTAGTTTGAGAAGACAGTAGGATTAAATGAAGGGATTTTTATTTGTTTTCTAAAATGCAATAAATCTGGGCATATTTTTCAGCAAAAGGGAATGAGCCAGCAAATAAGAAAGGTACCTTGTCTTTCTAACAACTTTTCTTAGGAAAGTCACTTGCCTCAGTTTATCTCTTCATTCTAATCCATCTTCCATTCAACTTCCAAGATGATTTTCCTGAAGTTAAAGGCTAACACATGCCTTTTGCAGAATAAACTTCAATATCTCCATATTATCTCTGGGATTAAATACAAAATTCTCTGCTTAGTTTTCAAAGCCCTTCATTATCTGAGTTCTTTCACCTTTCCATTCCCCTTATACTTTCATGGTCTCCCACATATTCTGCTAAACAGAAATGCTGTCCTCCTTGCTGATCTTCACAAAGGAAATTCCATCTCCCTACTGTAATTATTTTCATTCACTATCCCTTCCTCCATGCTTGAAATTCTCTCCTCCTTTCTCTCAACTTCCTGGTTTTCCTTGCTATTCATCTGGCTTCTCTCTCACTTCTACAAGCATTTCCTGAGGGGCTCCTTAGGTTTCTACTCTAAGATATCTGCAATTTTTCTATATAGTAATAATATCTTGTATACACAAAGCAGTTTATATATTGTTTCCTCTATGAAAATGTGAATTTCTTCAGGAAAAGAACTGTTTTGGGCTTCCTTTCTGTCTCCAAAGCTTAGCATAACATTTGACATATAGCAAGTGATTCATAAGTGATTGTTGCCTTTACTTGCTTTGGGAAGTAAAGACAGTTAGATATTTGATCTATTCAAAGAAATACAAAGAAGAAACTCAAAGAACAAAATTAATTTTAAGTTCCATCAGCTTGCCATCATCCTGATTGCTTCTAAAATCTACCCAAATCAATTCCTTTTCACATTATCAGTTAGGTTGTGCAATGTATAAACCACTCAGACTGGAATGTCGAAGAACTGAGTTCAGATGTAGCTTCAAATGTTTACTAGCTCTGTGATACTGGCAAGCTCCTCAGCCTCAATTTCTTCCTCTATAAACTGGGGGAAATAATACTGTCATGGTTGTTATGAGGACAAAAGGATTTAATCTTTTTATCCTAAATAATATATATATATATACACTAGTTATTATTATGATGTTGTATATATGTAAGTATATTATGTATGTATGATATATGTAGTATGGTGTATGGTGTGCCTTCTTAATATTTTTCTATGCTAAAACATATGAAAAGATAATTTATTCATTCATTTAACCTAGATTTTACATCTACCTTCCCCTCCACATATATACATATATGGGGTAGTCTGGAAGTGAATGAGTGGAATAGAATGTAAATATAAATGACACAGTCCTTAATTCTAATAGAGAACATGATTACATGATTACAAATATCCATAATATTTGTTATAATAAATAAACTTAACAAATGCCATAAGAAACACTCATAGTTCTATGATGGTCATAAGAGAACTTGAGAATAAAGACTTTCATTTTTGTATTCATTTCTCTAATACTGTATCTGACATATAAGAAACCCTTAATATGTATTGATTAATTGCAGAAAAAGATAAATTCTAGGGATTTTTTTTTAGGGGGATCTGGAAAACCTTTATGGTGAGGGATGGATTTGATTTTGGTTTTAAAGGATGGATAGGATTTGGAGATTATTCCAAATAGAACAGTATTATCAAAGACATGACAGGCTAGAGGCAGAGCCTGAAATGCATATTTGGGGAATGATGTTCTAATTCAATTTGGTTAGAATAAAGGGTCCATTAAGAGAAATAGTAGAAGTTAAGACCTAATTATTACAACCATGAATGTCAGGCTGTAGAATTAGTAATGTATTCAGTAGGTAATGGGGAATTGTAGAGGGCTGAAACTCTTAAGTCGTTGCACTGAGATTGGTTCAAGCACATAGGGCTAATTACTGATTGGACAATACTTTATGGGCATATGCTTGGAAAATGGTCCTTCCCACTATCCTGTGATGGCTCAATGATTGGTGTATACAGAGGATTGTAGGAGGGACTAGGGGATGGCGTAAGACTAGCCAGAGTCACTCTTTGCAGTAGATGAGGAATAAGGCAGTCACAGAGATTCTGCTTCCATCCTGTTCAATCCTGCATCTAAAGACCAAGAATAAAGACTAAGGACTTTTGCTTATCCTGACTCTGGCTGATTTTGGGATGTCTGGAGTGCTAGTGTTGTCATCACAAGGAACCATTATCTTGGGGTTCTTATCAATTTCAAATTTGATGAAGGTAACTCTAACAATGCTGTATAGACTATATCAGTAGGAGAGAAACTAGAAGGGGAGAGCATGTCTTTGTATTATTCCATAAATTGTTTTCAATGTCTCCCCCCCGCCTTTTTTTTGGACAGGGATGTTACTCCTGGTCAGATATATCAATACCAAATTCAAGCTGCAGCTGGCACAGAACTAGGGGAAGCTTCTCCTCCTCTCATCCATATCCATGGAACCCCCTACTGTGGGGATGGGCAGGTGACAGAGTAAGTACTCTTTCCAGTAGAAACTTATGAGCAGACATTCTTGGTTGAATTATCAAGGATTTCTGGCTTAAAGTTTGAGTTTTGACAAATTGTGTGAAATAGGGTAATACATGTCAAACTTTTTAGTTTATCATAGATTCCAAGAATCCAGAGCTTATAATAGCAGGCTGCCTCCCTTTAGCTTTTGGGAGTTGATCTGAATTCCTCATTTTTAAGTTCACATTATTGGAGTAAGTTACTAGTCAGTGATTAAAAGAGGCACCTAAATGAGAGAGCAGATGAATTATAAGCTTCTACTTAATCACAACCTGAGAACCAACATATTAGCAAAGTGGTATATCAGACAGAACATTGAACTAGGTTCCAGAGTTGATTCTGCCACTAACTAGCTAATTTACCTAATAGCTAGCGAGAAATTCAGGAGAAAAGAGTGTACCATTACATTGCTTTACAGATAGAAATATTTGTTCTTGTAAATTTTTCCATCCTATGTTATTGTATTTTGTTTATTTTACTTCTCCCATAGTTACCTAATAAAGCTCTCCTTGAAATGGCAAACTTATCTTTGTTAAATTGAAGGAATAAGGATTTCTTTTTTTCCATCCTCATAACTAGAGACATAGAGTTGTGGAATATCTCTAAAGGCCAAGTTGTGGTGATGGTTATTACAGAGGCCACATGAATATCAATCTTCAAACATTTGGGGAGTTGGACTTATTAGAAAGATGAAAACTTGTGATACAAAAATACTAAGATGGAAACATGAATGCTATTCCTTTATTACTTAGGCTATTTGCTAAGGTCATAGAGCTATCTTCTACCATAAAATGTCCCAATGGAATTGGCTCAACTACTGGATTCTATAATGGCAGATGTCTCAGGTCAACAGCTTTCAAAATTTTCCTTTCAGGCTTACAGGACCAGAAAAATATCATAAGAAGAGTTTTGCATTACAATCATGGTGAAATAATTAAAGCTTTAGAATGTGATTGGAATAATTCATAAAGTTGTGGAACATCTGACAAAGCATCAACAGTGTCTTTGTCAAATTGTGTAGTTTTTTCTTGCAGAACATTGTTATTGTATAGAAAACACTCAGTGCTTCAGGGTCAGCTAGCATTCTGTTCTCCCAGCATTCTATAGTGAAGGGTAAGAGCCATAAGTAAGAGTTTATGTTCATGGGTAAAGCACTTGCACCGACTGGACAGTCAGAGAGGAACATGACTTTCTGGAACACTCCAGAATGACATTTTTCAGTGGACAATGAAAAGTCAATTGCAGTTTGCCTTCTGTAGGAAAAAAAAAATGGGGTTATTCCCCAGAAAAAGTTAGCGTTCTAGCTATTCATGGCTTGAATAATCCTTATGTTGTATAAAAGGAATATCATAAGTATTGATATAGTCATCTAATCAGGTGACATTCCAATTTAACTTAAAAAATTCCCCTTGGATTAAATTGGAAGAGGTAGAACATTGTCCATACATTTATTTTCAGTTAATCTCATCATCAGATTTTCAGTAGAGCATAGTATCATGTCTGGTATCTTCCCAAGTATTATTAAGTTCAATGAAGTATTGGGAAATATGAGGGGTCATACAAATTCTGAACTATGGTTATTTAAATCACAAGTCTTTTCTCATTCCAATCCATATTCTATTTGGCTATGAAAGTCAGCTTCCTAAAGCCCAGTTATCTATACTGTCACTTCTTGACTCAATCAACTTCATTAGCTCCTTCAGGATCAAATATAAAGTGCTCTGGTATTCAAGATTCTTTATAACCTCCCTCCCTCTATTACACACCTTTTCAGTCTCCTTTATATTTTATCTGACCCTCTTCCCATTCTGACTTTTTTATAATTCCTGGAATAAGTCACTCCATCTCCTGACTGGGCATTTGTCTACAATGCTGTAATTGTATAAATGGTTCTGCTGCTCCCTTCATTTTATATTGGTTCCTATAAGTCTTTCTGATCATTAGACTTGATGAGGAGTGTTATTTTCAGTTCAGAGATCACAGTTTAGAAGGATGCTGATAAGCTGGAGAACATGAGAAGGACAACCAGAATGGCAAAAGGCCTTAGACCCAGGTCACATCAAGCTCATTTGAAGATATTTAACCTAGGGAAGAAAAGACTAAAACTGTAAATTTTTTCCATCCTATGTTATGTATACTGTATATTGTATATGTATATTATATTGTATAGGAGAGAACATGCTAACTAATTTAAAGCAATTGAAGGACTGACACATGAAGAAGTAATTAGGTTTATTGTCTTTAGTCCATGAGAGAACAACAAGAAGCATTGGGTATAAGTTGAAAAGAAGAAAATTTAGCTTTGATGTCCAAACAGTCTTCCTAATTATTAAAGCTATCCCTGTGTTTGTCTCAAAAAGTGGTGGGTTCCCTTTTCATGGAGATCTTTTAGCAGAGACTAGATGGGATTTAGATTTAGGATTAAAGGTTAGGTTTGGAATTAGGATTATGGTATTGGCATAGATAATTATGTTTCAGTGGGAATTTCTTCCTGGATTGCCACTGAGCTACTTTCTAATTCTTAAATGCTAGGCTTTTATGAACTGTGTGATAAACTATTTAACCTCTCTGGATCTTAGTTTACTTGTATGTAAAATTAAGAAATTGGGTTAAGTGACCTCTCAGGTCCCATTAAGCTTTAAATCTCGATTCTCTGAAGTCTCTTCTTCCTCAAATAGTATAGATAATAAATATGTTGAAGTTGGAAAGGAGCTTAGTAACTAATCCAAATTCCTCCTCTCTCAAATGAGGAAAATGAAGACAAAATGGTAACATGACTTGCTCATAGTCACTGAGCTTAGTGACATGTATAAACCTATAACCAAGGTCTCCTGATTCTTACTTATCTTATTTAAATACAACAAATATTTTAAAAATTTATGGAAGTTTTGTTGATTTATACAAACTGTTTTAAGAAACAAATAATTATTTCATTAGTTTATTTTAATTTAAGTTAAATTGGATAATGTTGCCATAATTGAACAAGCAATATATTTTAACTTGTTTCACAACAAAGACCAAAGTCATCATTTCTCATTCCATTTCTCTTAGGAATCTGGGAGAAGAATGTGATGATGGAGATTTGCTTGATGGAGATGGTTGCTCTAGAAAATGTGAGAAGGAAAAAGGTTTCAACTGTGTAGGTAAGTTTAGAACATTTTCCTCAGGGGTGTTTTTGGATCTATTTTTTTGTTTGTTTGTTTGTTTTTTGTCAGTGAAAATGAATCCTTTTTTTTTTTCATTCTTGTTACTATTAGCCATTCATTGAGGAGGAGCATAAATATTCATCCATTTTGTTTATGGCAGTATTATTATATTTGAGTATGACAAAAATCAAAACTAGAAAGGAAACTTGAACATAATTTTCATTTAGTATTAATTTACTTCATAGACATTAGACACACATTGTTTATTGTACAAAATATATGTTTGATATGACCTTTCTTTCTAAAAGCTTAGATCTTTAGCGTATAGAAATGCAGAACTTCAGTAAAGAAATAAAGTACATCTGCTGCAGTAGATAGAGTATTGAGCCTGGAGTCAGGAAGATTTCCCCTTCTGAGTTGAAATGTGGCCTCCAATACTTAGTAGCTATATACGAGGCAAGTCACTTAATCCTGTTTGCCTAATTTCCTAAAATGAGTTAAAAATAGAAAACACTCTAGTATCTTTGAAAATAAAACTCCAAATGGGATCATAGAGAATTGGGCAAGATTAAATTGACACAACCACTACCACCCTCCCCCCGCCACAACAGTTAAGTCCAACCTTTGGTTTAATTCAGGAATATTCTCTACAGTTTTCCTGATGAGTGGTTGTCTGGGATGTTCAATTCAATTATTGTGTGACTTCCATGGTACAAGAACTGAGTCATGTGCCAGGAATATGGAGACCAAAAATGGAATATTCCCTGTCTTTACAGAGAGTTTACATCATGTTTGAAGGGAAATAGCATATACACAGATCAATAAAAGCAATATACATACATACATACATACATACATATATATATATATATATATATATATATATATATATATATATATATATATATATATGAAAGAAAACAAGTATTTGGGAATGGGACACCCAAACAACTGGCTGAATGGTGAAAGACCTCATGGAATAGATGTCAATGAGAATGGTTCATTGAAAGGAAGTCTAGATTTTGAGTCAAGAGAACCTGTGTTTTGATCTCAGCCTTGCCACTTACAGATTACTGTGTATTCTTACAAATCCTTTAATTTCCTCATTTTCTCATCTATCAAATGAATGAATTGAGTGAGATGGCTTCTAAGAATCTAAACAGCTTTTGGATCTAAATCTGTGATTCTAATATTCAATTCTGTGAGCTAAACCTTACCTGGAACTATAGAATCTAAATTAAAGAGGAAAGGAGGGAGAGCTTTCTAAGCATGGGGGACAGTCTGTGTGGAAAGGCATGGAGATGGAAAACCTATGCAGGAATTAGTAAGTAAATCAATTTATAATGAGAAGTCAAGAAAGATAGGCTGATGCCATATTTTTGTATTACATCCTAGGGACAATAGGGATGCTTCTTGCTCAGGGGAGTTAGACTTATGTTTTAGTAATACCATTTAGCTGCTGTGTAGAAGATGATTTAGAAAGGAGAATTAAGGCAAAGAAACCATTTAGGGTGCTTTTGAAATAGTTTAAATGAGAAATGATCAAAGACAGAACTAGGGTATGAGTGGAGAGAAGGGGAGAGACCCATGATACAGCGTAGACATTGATCTACAAGACTTGGGAGAAGAAAACAATAATATATATAATAAATAAAAATTATAGTACTTTAAGGTTTGAAAAAAACCAATTTTACAGAATCTTATTTTATCCCTAAATTAAGCCTCAGCTGTAGATATTATTTTTCCTATTTAATAGATGAGGAAACTGAAGTAGAAGTTGTCACTTGCTCAAGATGATATAGTTAGTATTTGAGGCAGTATGTTCATTTGGGTCTTCCTGACTTCAGATCCAAAGCTCTATCAACTGTGTGTCACCTTGCTGAGATCCTAAGATTATAGATTTCTAACTGGAAGGGACTTAAGTTCACCATTTTCAAAGACATTATATTCCATTAAAAAAAACTGTAAAGGGTTTGGAAAACTAATATGAACAGATATTTTCTTCCTTTTGCTCCCAATATTTTGTCCTTGTTCTGTTCTCTGGAGGTATACAAAATAAATGTCATCTATTTCAAGTAAAACTTATTATTATCATTAAAGACTAATGACTAACACTTCTATGGTACTTGCTATGTACATATCATGCATTATGCAAATTGATAGTCCTTCAAATATTTCAAGACAGCTATTATGTTTTCCTCTAAATCTTATCTTCTGACTAATTAGTTCTTCCCTTCTCACCTACCCATCCCATGCACATACAGGCCTCTCAGATCTTTTTTAGATGAAATGATTTTGAATCCTCTCACCTTGACCTTATCAAGTGCATTAAACATCCTCTGCTGCTCAGTTCTTGTGAAGTATTTGCTTTATAAACCTTAGAGTTATGAATCTGAAATATTGACTATTATTTGTCAATGTCTCTCCTAAATTGTGTGCTAGAAGTAACCAGTTAAAAGTGGACTGACCACATCTGAATAGAGGGGAAACCTCATTTCCTTGGTTCTGAGTTTTGGACTTCCATCCATTCAGCCTAGGATTTCCTTAATTTCTAAGGCACCCATATACCACACTATTATCCTAAGAAGTCATTTTCAATAGGTCTTTTTATATGAACTTTTTATATTTACTATTTAGTCAAGTTTTGATTTTTGAACCTAAGAATATGGTAATATATTTTACTCATTACATTTCGCTAGTTAGATTTATCCAGCATTCAAAATCTAAGAGTAATAATATAATAATAATAACAACATTATTATTAATACTAAATAATACTGTTTAAAGTCTTCTAGGGAAGCAGATTCTGTAGCTTCTCAAAGTTACTTTTTACAGTAAATAGTAAAATTCACAGTCAAGTCTAATGTTTTAAAAAGAATGCAGGATAAAGTCCCATTTTGCTCTATCTCAAAATACTAGGTAAAATGAAACAGAGCTGGAACTAGGATGAGGCGATCAAATTTTTGTCTAAAAGCACTGAAAAGTTCAAGTTCTTTTTTGAAATTTGTTTTGATTTCTTTATACTGGACCTATGATTTAATTGGTTGAGACACTCATCACCCACTGGGTTCAATGACTTCCTCAAAGGCCATGATTTAATCCAAATTGGTGTGATCAACCAATCTGAGAGTAGGGTGATGAGTCAAAGCCATCTTCCTTGAGAGCTAGTTGGAAGCCTTATCTCCCACATAACATCATTCCTCTGCTTCATTCTCTTCCATTCTTGTGTAAGCTACCAGTCTTTCCCCTTCTACCCACTTGGAGCATACAGAATGATTATGATCCAGTTTCCACCTGAGTACACACACCAGGCAGTGCAAAAACAACACTGAGAAAATTCTCCAGCTCCAGGAAATCCCCAATCTGTCCAGATCATCTTGTGGATAAAGAATGTGTTCTTGAGTTATTCTGAGATCCAAAGTCATTGTTAGAGCCCCTTTGCACAGGATTGTATGAACATTGCCACCTTGAAAATGAGCAAATCACACTTATACAAACAATATATGTCAGAGAGAGGGTTTAAACTCAGATCTTCTGAACCAGTAAATTATCTACTTTGTCATGTTTCATCCTTTTTAAGTCTTTATTTTCTTTAATTCTGAACTTAAATACTAAATAAAAAGAGCATTTCCATGTACAAAGTTCAACAAAGAGAACTTTATATACACAAGCTCTTATTTTTAGCTCTTTTTTTCTTTTATGAATAGAAAATATCCAACATATAATTTTCCTGCTTGCCTATTTTTCTTCTGGCTTTCTTCTGGTTTCTTCTTTGTGTTTTTAAAAAGTGCTCCTTATCCTCATTTTTTCCCTTTTTAAAAAGAATCTTTTAACAACTCTCCTCCTCAACAACCCCTTTCCCCGTTCTAGAGGGAAAAAGAAAAAAGAAAAAAGAAACCTTTTTTAATGAACATACTGCTTCATCTTTCAAAAGCAAAGAAAAATGGAAACAAGCCTGGTGTGTGTGTGTGTGTGTGTGTGTGTGTGTGTGTGTGTGTGTGTTTAACACTTTCCTCAATTGAGGAAAATATGTCTTTGTCTCCTTAAAAATAACAATGGAAAAATACTGAACACTAGTATAAAATTTAGAATGTGGTAGGAAGATAGTTGAGGTAGTAAAATGGGGAAATAATAGATTCCCCAAGTTATGAAGATAACATGAGGTATTTATAAAGTCATTAACATAGTGCCTGCCACATAGTAGGCACTAATATAAATGCTAGTTATCATTCTCCTTCTCTTCCTTCTCATCATCATACTTACTAATAATCCTGAGTCTTAGTTTCCTCTTCTATAAAATGGGTTTAATAATAACACCTAACTAATAGAATTGTTCTGAACAGTGAATTAGAGATTATGTTATATATTTGATCTAAATAGCAGTACTTATTTCAGTTACTTGATTAAATTGATAGTCCATGGAGTTCATGAGTTATATCTCCTTTACCCTCAGCTTTTCAGAAATCTAATGGAAGTTATCACCAATGGGACTATGATTTTTTACTCATAATAGATAGGCTATGAATTTTAAAACATCTCAGTATTTTTTTTCTGTTTGTTTTCCCAAAAGCAGTTGGATGAGTGATTCATTTATTGCCTTATGCCTTTTTTTTTCTTTGAGTGGTGCTTCTATTAATAATACTGGCTGGTTCTCCCAAAGGGTTTAATTCTATAAAGTATGTAACTTCCCCCCAAAAGACAATCACTCAAATTGGGTTCCAGGGCTAGGCTAATTTGCAATCTAGGGTCCAACTTCAGAGTATGTCTTGGTTATAATGAAATTATGACATTACAGCAAACTCTTGTCATTTGAGACAATGTCATATGGGGTATACTTGCAAATAGTTATAGAAAATGAATGCCTGAATAGCTGCATGGGTTCCATATATACATCTTTCAACTAACTAATCAAAGGAAGCTTAATTATTTGGCTTCTAGGTTAAATAATAGGTATCATCACTACCTAAATTATAAGTATGGTGTCTAGTATGATTAATGGGTTGAAATCAATTTAATTCAAGAGAAATTATTAATCATCTCTAGGACTTATAATAGTAGCTACCATTTATATGGCACTTTAAGATTTACAAAGTATTTTGCAGATATATCTTACTTTTTCCTTTTAACAACCTAGGGGAGGCAAATGGTATTATACTCATTTTACAGTTGGAAAAACTGAGGCAGAGATTGTCACACAGCTAGATAAGAAATGAATTCAGGTCTTTCCTACTCCAGATCTGACTCACTAACCATCATACCACCATCTTATCTTTGTAAAGCTAGTCTTGAAAAATCTTTTTAAGTTGTGTTTGGCATCACATCAAAGTAGACTCTTTCTATGGTGCTGGTCACCCATTTCCTATTTGTTTTCCATAGAAAGTGTTCAGATCTTCTGTTTCTAATACCACATATCTTGACAGGGGAGCCCAGCCTATGCTACATCTATGAGGGAGATGGGATATGTGAGCCTTTTGAAAAGATGAACAGCATCCTAGACTGTGGCCTCTATACTCCCAAAGGATACTTGGATCAATGGGCCACTCAAGCCTATACATCTCATCAGGACAATAAGATGTGCCCTATTTCTTTGGTGACTGGGGAACCTCTTTCCAAGGTAAGTCTAGTCCTATAAGTAGAGTAAGCAAATTAGTTGAACTCTATCTTTGATATTTTTGTACCCATTTTCCTTTCTCCTGAATGTCTTTATTCCACCTATTGTAGTATATACCTATTCTGCAAAAGCTTCTCTAATGACCTATCATAATCCTTGAAAAAGTCTTAACTGATAAGATACTTCCTTCTCTTAAATCAGGTGTATGTTCTTGAAAATCAATACATCGTCAGGTACAGAGGAATGATTATTTAATAGTGAAATCTGGAATATTTCACTACAGAGTACAGGTAAGAATTTGCTGATAGAAAGCTATGTTTGGTGCCTTTCAAATCATCACACACCTTCTTTGTCAGATCAGATTTGTGATTTGTCTGTCTTGCTAAGAAAAAAAGGAAGATTTACTTCTGATGACTAGGTCAAGTTGTGCATTTAGAAGAATCAATTGTCAAAACAGCTATTGAATTTGAATTGGGCTCCATTCTTAGGAAAGATGGAATCATTACTCTCTCAGTTGCTGAGACAAATTATTGGGGCAAAGGATTTAAAAGAGAATGGCTGGAGCAATTCTGGATTGATACTATCATGCACTTTATCCTTTTCAGAGCTCAGAGTAGTTAATGGATTTGAAGGGCTAGTTCATAAAAGAGGAATCTGATTGGTGATGTAGAATCTTGGAGGACAGAACCAGAAGCAATGGGTAGATGTTTCAAAAGAACAGATTTAACCCCCATGTTTCCTAACAATTAGATTCATTTCCAAATGGGTCTGTAGCTGATCTTACAAATAAGATGTGTGATGATTTGAGGCCCAAAACATAGCTTTCTGTCACCAAATCTTTACCCATACTTTGTAGTGGGATACTCCAGATTTCACTATTAAATAATCATTCCTCTGAACCTGATAATGTATTGGTTTTCAAGAACATAATTTAAGATACTTATGACCTAAGGGAAGGAAGTATCTTATTAATTAAGACTTTTTCAAGAATTATGATAGGTCATTAGAAAAGCTTTTGTAGAATAGGGTCTAAGATACCTTAGAGTAGTAAATTTCTTCTCACTAGAGGTCTTTAAGCAAATGCTGTTTGACAGTTTGTTGGAGATTGTGTGTGTGTGTGTGTGTGTGTGTGTGTGTGTGTGTGTGTGTGATTTTTGTCCAAACTGGTTGGACTAAATGCTCTCTGATGTCCCAACTACGAGATTCTGTGGTTACTTCTGTGATAATTCTTCCTGGAAAACAAACTGGGAATGAATCCTTCCTCTGACTTCTTTTCTGAACTACTTCTCCAGGAAACATTTAATATAAAAGGATGATTCAATTTTAGCCCCAAAGTGATGTTTACCTCTTGGTAAGGAAATTACTATTAATAGTAATATTAGCTACTATTTATATAATGTTTTACAAATATTATTTCCTTTTTTCCTCATGGTAATTCTGGGAAGTAGGGAGTATTATTCTCTCCATCTTCCATTTTACAGATATGAGGAAATAAAAGCAGGCAGAAGTAAAATAACTTGCCCAGTAAGTGCTGAGACTAGATTTCAATTCAGTTCTTCCCGACTCCAGCTCCAGTGCTCTGGTCTTTTAGCTGTCATGGTTTATATGTATATATGTCTAGGGGGAAATGGTCACTATGGAACTTTTTGTAGGTAGAATATTTTCTTTACTCTATGAGAAAATACTCATAATAACAATAACTGGAACTTATGAAATGTTTTATAGTTTGTAAACTGTTCTAAATATCCACAAAGCACAACCCCACCGGGGCGTATCACAGGTATTATCATTGTGTCCATTGCAAGTTGGCTTGGTAGATAAATGATTCTGCTCTGTCCAAAGTAGCATTTGAATATGGAAGAGAAATTGAATTTCCCTATTGAAGGTAAGACATCACTAGTGGCTGGCTGCTGCTGAGGGGCCCCCTCAGTTTCCTTCTATCCATACAGAAGGACAGGAATTGGGCAGAATGGTAGATTTAATTCTTATTACCACATTTTATGGAAAGAAAAATTAAACTAAAGCAAATGAAAAAATGCTCACAAAGTTGAATATATTTAAAGGCAAAGAACAACCTGATTAGTGACAGAACTCAAAGCCACAGTGAACAGAGATTAGTTGAAGAGAGTAGACATGGTTAATCCAAGAAGGACAGTCAAATGATGCAGCGGGTAAATGCTGACCTGGAGTTAGGAAGAGTCCTTTTCCTGAGTTCAAATACAATTTCAGATACTTACTAACTATGTGATTTTGGGAAAGTCATTTAATCCTGTTTGCCTCAATTCCTTGAATGAGAGAAGGAAATGACACTACAGTATCTTTGCCAAAAAAAAAAAAAATCCAAATGGGGTTACAAAAAGTCAGACATAACTGAAAACAATTGAACTGAACCCAAAGAATAAAAGAGTAAGAAGGGAGATAGAATTCTTTAGAATTTGAAGAAATTGAAGAATTAGAATACTCCCTATTTCCCATTCCCTACTTTAAAATTAGAATTTGCCTTGAGGGAGATAGATCAAATTTATGTTCCAGGGGACAGAACTTGAAACAGAGGATGGAAGTAGCAGAGATAAAGATTCCAGAGTAAGTTAAAGGAGGGAAAAAATAACTATCCTGCCCTTGAGCTCTCTCCAAGTGGGATGGGCAGTTTCAGAAAGAAAAGAAACTTTCTGTCCTGATTCCTTGTCCTAGGAGAGCTTCAAGAAGAGGTTGGGAAACAATTTTTTGAATTGGAATAGATGCCTTCTGAGGTCCCTTCCATAACTGTCTGGGAGTTTTTGATTTTCTAAGCTAAACAAGCTCAGTAACTCTTTAGTTTCAAACTGACAGTCTGAAGGATTTAGAAGCTACTACAATTTTTTTTATTTGTTTACTTATTTGTTCATTTATCTATTTCTGTATGCTTTTGTACCTTGGTTCACATAGTTTATTCCTAATCAAAAATCTTTCTTTCTCCATTTTTTCAGGTTTGCAAATCCCAGCATCCCAAGTCACTAGAAGATCGTTTTCTTGCTGGTTGGTTTCCCTGTATAACTAGTGAAGGACAAAGAAAACAGCCTGAAATACAACTAGACAGAAATGAAAAGGTCTGGCTCAAGGTAAACAATGAATTTTTTTTGTTTTGTTTTGTCTAGGTTGTTGATATACATACACCCATCTGGATGACTTTATTTTTCTCTGGAATGGTCAGGTATTTCCTTCCTTTTTTTGATCTTTATTTTTGGGTTCTAAACATTCCTAAATTTCCTGATTTATTTTATTAGTGATTTGTAATTTCATGGAAGGCACTTGAATTCAGTAGGCCTCTGACCTCTGTTCTCTGGATTACCAGTTATTTGAGTAGTATATCTAGCAGACCGAGGTATCTTTATCTGTAAATCAGAACAAAAATGTTTAGAATAAGTAAAAACACCAGAATCTTGAGTCTAGTTACTCTAGAAATTTGGTCACATAGGGAAATTGCCAAATTACTCAGGGGGATGCAGACAGTTTAGAAACAGTGGTTAATGAAAATGAATTTGGGGTATTTTTAGGGAGAAATGGTCACTATGAAATTTCTTATTGGTAGAAAATATTTCAGCTAACACTTAGAAAGAAATCATGAAATAAAAATTCAAAATGTTTGTTTTTTACTAAATATGGTTCAAATGGATTTGGACAGTTTTAGAAACATTAATGTTCCTTCTTAAAGTGAGATATCTATTAGATTTAAAAACTGAGTTGATTTTGTAAATTTTCTTGACTATATGCTTGCTATATGAAAGTTAGCAATCTGTGAAGGAAAATATGAGACATGGACAACTGACTATAAGACAAAATAGAATATTCTAAGTTCTTAGAAGAGATATGAGCAAAGTGTTTTGAAGGCTTAGAATAGCCAAAAATCATGTCTGATTAGGAGAACTCTGGATTGATGGATGCAGTAGCATTCCTATAAGGCTCTGCTCAGTGCAAGTCCTCACTCCTCCCCTCACCCCTGACTATGTCTTCCCTTCTTAAATCAGCTTCTATTCTTTGGACACCTTGTACATATCTTAATGTTTACCTGTGAGTTTACTGGGGTCAAAAACTATCTTTGCATTACTAATAAGGAATCCCCTGTGGGGACATGATAGAGCAGGATGACGGGAAACAGGAAGACACTTTTTACATAAAGATTCTCTCTCCAAATCAAAGGATCTACAAAAGGGCAGAGAGATGTAAGATACTGAGGAGATGCAGCAAAATGTAATTTCCCAGTGATTAATTTCCTGGGGAAGGAAGAAATCTTTATTTTATAGATATGAAAGCTGAAGCGGAGAGAGATTCAGTGACTTACCCAGCCTCATACAACTAATAAATATCTGAAGCAAGAAGCAAACTATGTCTTTCTAACTCCATGACTATTCCTCTCACCATCTAAGTGCTTACATATTTGTCACATCCTTCCTGACTCTTCTTGTTTCTGGGATGAACATCACTAAGTCTTTTGCCATCCCCTCATTTGATCTGGTTTCTTGTCTCCTCACAGTCTCCTCACTGTCTTTACATGCATTCCACATATTCATGGTTTGATTTTGTTATTATTGTTGACTTGTATCAGTCTTGTCCTGCTCTAAGTAATCTTACCTGGAATTTCTTGGCAAAGATAGCAAAGGAGTTTGCCATTTCCTTCTCCAACTCATTTTACAGATGAGGAAACTGAGGCAAATGGGATTAAGTGATTTTTAAAAGTCACACAGCTAGTAAGTATTTGAGACCATATTTGACCTTAGAAAGAGAGATCTTCCTGACACTTTGCCCACTGTGACATCCTTATAAATGTGTGAATACTGTGAAAGAATTTTGAGGCAGTTGAAGATAGAGTAGATGCAGAAGGTGTGGAAGCATGTTCCCAGCATGCTTACATTCTAGGCAAAACAGACACAAAGGAATTAGCTAGAGAAGCAGACAATAAATGCTTCTTGATTGGAGTACCAAGTAATATGTCAACATATGCAAAATAACACGTTCATGTTTATTTTCGTGGCAACTCTAAAAGAATCTCAAATTTGGACTGGTTTTACTCAAACCAGGATGGATAGCAATCCTAACAGAAACAACCACACACATGTGGGATTTTAAATAACACGTGCTACCACATCAGTGCTACATTATGGACAGATGATTGCTTGGAGATTTGTATTGCACAAAGTCTCAAACTAATTATAGTCTTCTAAATAATATGTCTTCCCATTCTTGCAGCTAGCCAAGTTCTTTGCATGAACTCCCAGTATATAAATGGTTCAATGAAGCTTTATTTAATTATCCTTTGAAAAAATGGGAATCCCCAATGCCCAAAGTATCTAATAACATTCCCTTCTTTTTATCCATGATAGCATTGACTTTTGACCCTGGAAAATATTTAATAGTCATCCCCTTATTTATAAAAAAAAGATAGGTAACTGTTGACCATTTTCAAGTGTTTTTCTATACCATCTAAAACTTTAGAATAGGGTAGAAATCAGGTATATGCATATATATAGAAAAAATTATGCAGGGAATTTGGGTCCTGGTTTTGGCTTTGTCATGAGCACTATGACTTTGGTCAAAGTACTTAACCTCTCTAAAATTCAGCTTTCCTATGAGTAAATAATAAATAGGACCAGTTGAGTTTTAAGATTCCTTCCAGCCTAACATTCGAAAGTTGAGTGAAAAAGGCATCTATTAAGTGCTTAAAGTACTGAGGATACACATACAGAAATAAAGATACTCCCTACTTTGAGGATCTTACATTCTGAGAAGAGGAAAACGTATAAAGAAATAGTGATCAGGGAAAGGTATTTGGTCCAGAAAGAGAGAGGGGTAGTGAGTATGGCCATGGGAAATAGGTTGACACACCCCATCCAGTAACACTGGCAGAGTTGACTTTAACGTGTTTTATGCTTCTCGAACTGGATTGGATGGTCTGGGGACTAAGAAAGTTAGGAATATGACCAGAGAGGATGGAGTGAGGTGAAACATGGCCAATTTCTCTGAAAGCATTCTGAAAAAGGCAGTGACCAGTCACAGAAGTTCTTTGTCAGAAGCAGGCAGGAACATGAAATGTTCAAAATTTAGCAGAGAATAGCCACTGCATCAGTGCTAACTCTGGGAGTCTTGTGCCAATAGACCACGATATACTCAGAAAAAAAATTAGTGGGAAGAGAATGATGATGATTTGAAACTTGGAAATGGCCATTTTCAGTAGCATAATGAAGAAAACTTCATCCTAACGCAAGTAAGATTTGGAAGGTTTTTCAGGAGTTAGTCCATGTGGTCATTGTAACTTGGGAAGATAGTGAGTTCTGGGTTTTTTTGCACAGCCTGTGTGGGGCTCACTTGGTTCAAGAATTTGCCCAAAGAATATATGATGTATGATGAATTTTGTTATTGCCTGGGATAGGTAGATTGTGGGGGTAGGATTTGTCTCGCCTATTAGGGACTAGGAAAGCCAGCAATCTAGAAACCAGGAGCAGTTTATTTACTTAGGGTTTTGGCAGTTCCAAAGGAGGGTCCTTAGACTAATTTTTACCTGGTTTCTGGAGCTTCTAACCTAGCATTAGGGTCTCTTGCTTGAAATTTAAATGGACTTTATAACAGAGATGAAGCAGTCAATGTTGGAAACATTAGAACCAAACACTGAGTGCATTTAAGCATTTAAAGGAAGGGCTTGTAACATAATGGGAAACCCCCAAAGGAACTTGGAGCAATAATGAAAGGGTGAAGGGTAGAGTCTACCTCCAAGATTCAGGCAGCAACTGACACTTGCGCAACTACAGCAACTCAATTTTATTCCCAACCCCATAATCACTGAAGTTCAGAATGGCCTCTCCAAAATCAGACAGGAAAGAGCAGAGGAAGGAAAGGGTGGGATCAAAACTATGGACATTGCCAGGGGACTTCAGCCATGATTTTCAGGACATGGCAGGAGGAAGGATTTTATGTTGGTTTTGTGAAAGCCTGCTCCTTGAACTTGGCACTTAGCTGCAACCAACTCTTGTAGGTGTCCCAGGTTTTATGTTTACTCCATGCTTCAGAGGAGTTCCAGGGTCAAGGCAGCCCTGGCATTTCATAAGGAAGGGAGGGATCTGCTTATGTCTGATTGTTTTTTCTTCCTCTGAGGTCACAGATAGGGAGGGGTCAATCAGTTAAGAAAATGAAACATTCAAGGCTCCAGATAAAAAGGATATAGAAAAGGAGAACTGGAGTCTCAGTAGAAAAAAGAATCCATGGTCAGGACATATATGATTTATTACATCATATAGTCCAGAGAAAAACTGGACTCCTCCAACCCTCAAAACATTTTTTTTCCCCAGACTAGGCATTTTCCTTCTCAGAGGTAGGATATACCTGATATAGAGACCTTGGCCTCTGACAAATTTAAGAAAAGTCATCTTAGGTTATGCCAGTTCTGACTAGCCTTTCTGTCTCTGAAAATGGCATCAAAAGATTTCCCTATATGGCTCAATTGATAGTGTTGGATTTGAGGCTATGAAGACCCAAATTCCAAACTTGCCTCAGACATATACTAAGAAAATTATTTAAATCATCCTCAGTCTTAATTTTCTCATCTGTAAATTGGGAACAATGTTATTACTCTTCTCACAAGATTGTTGAAGGGATCAAGTAAACTACTTTACAACATTGTAAATGCTAGCTATTTTCATTATTGTTACAATTATCATCAGACTACTGTCATCAGGCTTTTGATCCAATTCCTTTTTTGAACCTGCAGATAGGGCAGCTCATACCACTTTATAATCTTTGATTTGGAGGGGATTCTAAAAGTGATTCAGGCCCTTATGTAAATGTGGTCATCAGAGTGGAGAGCAATGTCTCAGTCTTGGACAACCCATGATTTTGTACAATGGTAGTAGCTTATAATTCTGATTGCCCAGCTACTCCCTTATTAGCTGGAGTAATAAGCTAATTATTACTTAATAATTATTAATAATTATTTCCCTTAATTCCTTCCTAAGCTTGCTATAGAAATGCCTTATTTTTGAGTTCTCTGAGAGATGAATGCTTAAACATCAGTGACCAGCTTAAAATTATGAAAGGCAGGATTTTTAACATTGAGACCCTCTGAATTTTTTTAGTCTCTCTTCATGTGACCCTATGGTTCACCTGCGGCATATAAAATAGAGCTCAAAGCAAATGGGATTGCCATTGGAAAATTTGGCCCAGCATGTTCAAGATTTATTTTTACTCACTGGCCTCTATGACCCAGGTTCTTAGCTTATAAATTCAGAGGTGCCATTTGTGAAAGACAGAGCTGAGAGGCCATCTTGTGGTCTCAGGCCTGTGCCTCCTTCTGCCCTCAGTTTGCACCTGGATTTTCATTTTTAATGACTTTCCCAACAGCTTTTTTTTTTAACTGTATTATCCAATTTATTATTAAAATTTGCTTTCCTCATTGTTTGTGTCCCAAACAGGACAGAATACAATGTGTTTCCCCAACTGCAGAACTATAACTAACTCACAGATTTATCCAAAAGGTATTTTTACAGCATTTGCCCTTATTTTTATTTAGTATTCCATCAATTATATTATTAGAAGGGCCTTATTTTCCTTGGCTATTCTTTATTGAATCTTCACACTTTCATCAGTGAATACATAAATATCTCTAAAATCTCATGCCCAACAAACAGTGATCACTAAGTGATTTTTCCATCTTTCTTTTACACATTGCTGAATCTTGGTTCTTTTCCTGCTCCTTCTCCCTTCTGATATTTCTTTCAAATGTCCCTTCTCTTTCTAAATTCCATTCTAGTGGAAGCGATAATTGCCTAGATAATGATGACCAAGGACCAGAGTCAGGGGCTGAGAAATCATCAAGATGATCAATAGAACAATAAAGCAATCCATTAGCAATATGCATGTCCCTCAGAGTTTTGTCCTGCCCCCCCTTCCCCGCTTCTCTTATTATCTCATCAGCTCACATGAATTTAATTTCCATCTCTGAATTGATGACTTTCAAATTTACCTATTCCAATCACTCTGTTCATCTCCAGTCTCATATCTCCAATTGCCTTTTGATAAAATACTTAATTATCTTTCCCCCTAAACCCTGCATCCTTCCTATCTTTCTTCTTACTATAGTGGGTAACATCATCTTCCCACTCCCTCAGGCTCACAATTTAGGAGTCATCTTAGACTTCTCACTCTCTCTCAACCCCATAACAAACCTATTACTAAGGCCTTGGTAGTTCACCTCTGCAACATCTCTCAAATATTCTCCCCTTCTCTACTGAGACACCATTATCACTCTCTGCTCTGTCACTTCACTCTTACACAATTGCAATTTCTTATCCCAGATCTCCTCCCATTCCAGTCCATTTTCCATTCAGTCATTAAAGTGATTTTCCTAAAGCTAAGGTCTGGTGACCTCCCATTGCCTCCAAGATCAAATACAAAATGCTCTGGTTGGCTTTCCCAGCCCCCAGTTACCTTAGTGCCTTCCCTCCATTAATCATTTTTTTTCTGTCCTAAATATAGACACTTTGCATATATATATATATATATATATATATATATATATATATATATATATATATATAGCATATTGTCTTCCCCATTAGAGAGTAAGTTCTTTGAAAGCATAAACTGTCTTTTGTCTCCTTTTGCAATCCCAGTGCTTAGCATAGTGCCTGGCACATAGTAGATGCTTAGTAAATTTTTTTTTGATTAATCACAGTTTTCAGAACAAGGAGTAGAAGTATATTTGGAGTGGGAGGAAAGTAAGAAATGCAGAAAATGACCAGGATAGAGTTGAGGATGCATGGTCCAATGCAAAATAAAATGATGCATGGCCTAGATCTCCATTTCTGGTGTTGTGGTTTGGAGGGCAGAACAGCAGCAGCTGTAGGATAAATGGGGCAGAAAATAGTATCAAATCAGTCTGTTCCTAGCCCATATCCCAACCTTTCAAATACTTGTTGACAGCTTGCACACATAAAGTAAGTCTTCCCTTTTCCAGTCCAAACATCTCCACTTTCTTTAGCTGATTCCTAAATGTCTTGGATCCTCTCACTAGCCTGGTCACCATTCTCTGGGCATACTCTAGTTTACCAATCTGCTTTGTAAAATATGGTTCCCAGGACTACTAAAATATTCTACATGTGGACTGGTTAGGACAAAATTGAATGCATACAACCTTATTCATTCTGGATGCTTTCCTGTTAATGAGGTCAAAGATAGAATTGACTTTTCTTGGCTGCCTTGTCACTCTACTGACTCACTGAGGTTTCAGTACATTCAAATTCTATGTGTTCCCCCCCCCCCCATGTGAATTGCTACCTAGCCAGGCTTCTCCAAACCTATATTTGTACAGATGACTTTTTGATCCCATGTGTAAAACTTTACATTGATCTCCATTTGATTTCATCTTTTTAAACTCATGTCTGACATTTAGCATCATTTTTAAAATTTTGATTTTGCTATCCAATATAAAATCTATAAGCATTCTACATTGTATGATGTTATACACACATACACACACACACACACACACACACACACACACACACACACATATATATATCACTGCTAAAATGTTTAATACTAAGGACAGAACTCTATGACACCGTGCCAGACACACCTTTCTAGCTTGACAATGTTCCTTTAATTATCATTTTTTTTTGTCTGGTTATTACACTAGTTAAAATTCCATTTATATGGACAATTGTAACGAGTCTGATATATTCACAGATCTCATTAGTTTGCTAAGTTGATGTGACCTCTTCATATTGCATATGACAGGGTGCTTGTTTCTGAGGGTTGGCATGTAACGGAAATAAATTCCCTAGAGGGACTGTGAAACACCTTATTATGCAAAGGAGTCACCAAATGAAGCAAGGGGAGGCAAAGAGAAATAGCTAAAACTGATAAACCTTTTTGGATACCTACAAAGCCAATCAAAGAGCCACCTGGTTAAGTCATCAGAACCAGTTACAAAATATCATGCATGTTCCAAAATCTCTTTCAATGACTTTAATTGTCATTACAAATCTCCTGGAAAGAAGCTCAAGAGCATCATCTCCATAAAGAAGTTGGATTACCTACACAAAGCTGATCCAGTCTACAAATGTTCCAGATCCTCATTATTATATAATTAAACAAAATTTCTCTCTACTTTATCCACAAGCATATTATGTAAGATTTCATTAAATACTTTGGTTAAAATCAATTAAACAATGAATATTAAGACACTATTTTTTAAAAACTAATGCTCAAGCTCCCCCCCAACTTGAAATCTTTCATCCATTTAGAAACCAGAATACCTAATGTTGTATTGTTTCTTTTCAATTAATTGCTCTTATTTGATTAATTATTTTTAAAATATAAAAGTTTGTCTCTCTCTTTCTAATCAGAGTACAGACCTACATTGAGGAGAACTGGTCCTGATTTGTTGTGCATCTGGGAAACATTGCTTGATAATTCGATATTCTTGGAGGATTGAACCTTTGTTTTCCCAGTCATTTCATTTGTTACCTGCCACACTATGGAATTACTTTTATTGACCAATCTAGTAACTGTCAAAAATAGAAATAAATATCATTTACCTTTTCCTTGATGAACCCCATATTTGTTCATATTTTTCACTTTATTTTTGAAATGCGTAAAAACCATCCTTTTAATGATGCATTCTAGGACTTTCCCAGGAATCAACAACAAAATTTCCCTGGTTTAAAAAATCTGTTCTTCTAGTATAAAAAATGAGATGATATTTGTTCTTTTCTACTCTTCTGGTACCTCTCCCATTTTTCAAAGTTTTCTAACTATCAATGACAATGGCTTAGCGATCATACTTAGAAGTTCATCCAGTTGTTTGATCTTAATGACTTAAAGTCACTGAAGGCAACTAGAAACTCTTACATTTTTTTTTCTTTTGTCTTAGGCTTCAATTGCTTGACATCTTTATATTTTGCTTTACAGTATGATGGTCATTGTTCTTCTTTATACAGAAAACAGGCAGAATTAGATTTGAACAGTTTTGGCTTCCTTTTGAATTTAGTTATTACCATCCTAAACCCCTTTAGTAGTGATATAGTCCCTTCTTTGATCTTCTTTTTACCCCCAACATAGCTATTAAAAACCCTCAAAACCTCTTTTTTGTTGTCTTTAACATTTTCTGGAAGAGTCAACTTGTTCTAGAGTTTGACGTTTCTGATATAATTATTTTAGGACTACACCACATTAAAAAAAAAGATTCATTTTCAGTTTCTTGCTCTTAAGTTCTATCAAATATACACAATTTTGAGGAATTATTTTTGTTTTTAATCTGAGCTGGTCAGTGAGTTCTCTGGGCAATCCCATCAATCTATTCAGGCAGTTTCTATTTTTGTTTCTTTTCAGCATTGTTTATATTTCTTTGTGCAGAATTTTACAATCATTTTTAGCTTTGTTTCTGAACTTCACCATTATTATTCTGGGACAGCAGAAATAATGCAGGATTTGGGTACCTAAAATATGACTTTAAATAAATTTTTGGTCTGCCAGTTTTTACCTGTATCCTTTAAAACAAGTCATATCAGCTCCTTAGACCTCAGTGTCTTTATCTGTAAAATGAAAGAATCCTATTACATGAGCTCGCAGGCTCCTTACAACTCCTAAAAATTTATTTTATTTTTTAAATGCATAAAATATATATTTTATATTATATAGTATTTATATGTATATTAATATACAGTATAGAACTGTATAATGTCAATGTATTCTATCTTTTAATACCATAATAATTCAAATTTCCTCTCTAGTACAAAGACAGGGCCAAATATTTTTTAAGTGGATTTTCCAGGTTGTGGGGACTTCATATCCCTAGCCCACACAATATAGAAGGAATAACTGTATCTTGTACCTGGGTTAATAATTTCCTAGATAACTTAATTTTATAATGCAAGTTAGAGGGAATGCCAAGGAAGTAGTTTATATTGTTCCCTGACCGAGAATGATCTCATCAAAACTATCCCCCAAGAGAAACAGTGAGGACATATTAAGAAGAGGTTGTCAAACTAATATCACCTATTCCTTTTTTATGCCCCCCTAACATACACCAGAGTTTACCTAATACTTATAAAATTACTTTGAAAATTCTTTCCAAAAATGGAAAGAAGAATTAGAGTTGATAATATAGTTAAGTGGATTGAAAACTGTTTGAATGGAACTAAGATCAAACAAACTCTAGCATTGTTCAGAATCAACTCCTAAAATTTTAGACAAAAATGTGTCTCTCCCCCTCCCCCTTCTCCTAAATTTAAATCATAATAATCTCTGATAATACTAGCTAGAGATTCTAAGATCTCAACTTTCATTCATTTACTTATTTTCTAATACATAAAAGTCTTTTTTCCCCTTTACACAGATTTGAGAAGATTGAAATTCTATTCTTTCTCAGTGTTTACAAAATGTTTCATTTTCAATGAAATGCATTTGTTTCTTTCCTCCACAGATATTTGCCCTCAGATTCTTTGTTATCAGCCTTAACTGTGGGTAATTTTTCCAGTTTTACTGTATTTCCCTTATAGAATTATGTATAATCAGGTAACAGATATGTTCAGCTAAAATAAATATGCTCAATTTTATCTTTAATCAAAAGAATACAATCTTCTAGCTTGATGGAACTTTAGAGGTCATCTAGATCAGTTCCTTACCATAGCAAGTTAATGTTGTAATTTCTTTGATTAGTAGAAATCCAGACTTCCCTTTGATAGAGAACTGATTATAGTTCAGGAGAAGTCACTACTTTTCAAGATACCCTTTTCAACTTTTAAAAATAGTTCTCATTCTTATGGATTTCCTTCTTATATTAAATCAAAATCTCTTCACAATTTCTATTCATTTATCCGAGTCTCCTGGTGCCAAATAATTTAATTTCTCCTTCCATAGGATTACCTTCTAAATATTTAAAGATCAATATGATACCTCAATTCTGTTTTCTTCTTAAACTGTCTTGAAGTTTCTTCAATAGATTATCTGACAAAATTTTAAGCTCCTTCATCATCATGATTATTCCTTCTGACTGTATTCTGATTTTTTGAGGCCTCTTCTAAAATATGTTGCCCAGAAGTGAATGCAATACTTCCAATATGATTAATTAATTATTAGCTTCCCAGGCATGCAATTAGTCATGATTTTTTAAAATTGTTTAGTAATTCTAGGGTCCAATTCTTTATTTTGTACATAAGGAAATTAAGGGAAGTTTTTGTCAATGTCTTGCTAGAAACATTCTATATTTCTTCCATTTCCCTAAACCAACAGTCTAGTATTCAAATCTTTACAGATGAGAAATATAATTAGAATGGCCTTATTTGAATTTAATGGATTCATTCTTGCTCCTACTAATCACTATGCTCTTATCTGGGTGCTTACAAAGCATTTTTATAGTAATTCATTCTGAAATTTAGTTATTGATTGACATCAATCTTACTTATCTATAGCTTTTCAAATAAACATTTTTCTCCTTTTTCAAATTTGGTATTTCAATCTCTATGATGTTTCCTTTCAGGGAGGCTGAATGTCCGATCAGCACTTCTTCTGTCCTGTATATTACCTGCTTCATTGTCTGGAATCTTGATTGAATGGATGTAGAAGCAGAGTAGCAATTGCCCTCACTGTCACTGTTGCCTTTTTCAAGAAATTGTGTTTCAGTGAAACACGTTGTTGATTTTTTTCCTTCTCAAAGAGTCCCAACGATATCATGAAAGTGATGTCTTAACTTGCTTATGAATTGGATTTGAGTGAGGCAGATATACACAAAATTGTCAACTTCACTCTCTCCTTCAGTCATTGAAGTCCAGCAATGAGACACTTTGAAAAGAAAAAAAATGTCAGCAAGACAAACCAAGAATGTATTAGATACTATGAGATTTTGAGCAGTTAAATGTTCAAGTTTCCCATCACTGTGGTAACATTCCCCAGTGCTAGTTTTCTATTCTATATTACAAATACTTTTATTTGGTTTGTTCATTATTTTAACTTCTGTATTGTTTTCTTTTCTGACACATTCTTAAGAAATCATATGAAAAAAATATTACAAATGAAGTGCCATCTAATTTGAGTAAAAGTTTGAAAGCAATGGGTTTGGGAACAGTGGGAAGGGTTTATTCTTGATTTAAGAAAGGTAGTTTTTTCAAAATGAAATCTACTAAGTTGTCAAGTAGTGGAATTCTTCAATAGAAGTAGCAAGGTTTCATCAAATACTAGGCTGAGGAATGTAGATGCTTCTAATCACGAGTCTCCAGTTAGGTGCAGGAGTGAACAGAATCAGTTCAACTCTAACCTCAGATACATCCTACTTGTGTGACCCAGGCAAATAAAAGATTTAATCTTTGTCTCCTTCATTGTAAGATGGGAATAATCACAGCATCCACCTAGAAAGGTTATTATGTGTATCAAATGAGAGAATATTTGTAAAATATTATGTAAAATTTGTAAAATATCAGCTGTGTCTGGCATATAGTAGATGCTTCATATAAATGCTTTTTCCCTTCCCTCTCTAACCCAAATATTCATTTGAATAAAAGAAAAAAAACTTAAAGACACTGAATCAGAATCATCTTTTATAAAGGAGTGAAGGGCTTAGAAATATGGTTCCCAAAGACAAAGGTGCTAGGATTACAAACATGAATAATATACCCAGCAAAACTGAGCATAATCTTATGGTATATATGGGGGTGAGGTGGGGGATGAATGGATATTTAATGAAATAGAGGACTTTGGGGCATTCTTGATGAAAAGAACTGGCTCTGAATAGAAAATATGACATCAAATGATATAGAATCATACTCAAATAACTTTGCTAATCAAAACTGTTTATGGAAATGAAAAGTCCTTTTAAATTCATGGTATTTAATAGATACATGGATATTATTAATAATAATCATTCTAAAAATCAGACAAATGATGTTGAAACCTATCAGCTAAATTCTATTTAATAATTATTTTAAGATAGCCAAAACATGCAAAGGATTATATTTGAAATATAGACAGCAATGGATTAACCTCTGTCATGAAGGAGCTTGCATTAATTATAAAATCCTAGCATTTGAAAGAATATTAGTGGATATCTAGATCAACTTCATATCAATTAACAGGAATCTTTTCTGTGATATCTTTGATGTTTTATAAATGGTCAGCTTTGAAGTCAAGAGGACTTGGGTTCAAATGCTCCCATTCATATCAGATAAATCATGTGAATTTGAGTACAGGCTTACTTCGTATTGATTTTTCCATGTTTCCTGAATTCTACTTTTTTTTTCATTTTTTATAGAACAATGATACAGTAGAACTTAGTGATTCGTTGAAATATATGGAATACGTATTTCAGAGGTTTAGGTCTGAAAAGAAAGCTGTAATTTATATCAACAGTGAGATCAGAAGAATAAATATAAATCAAAGATTTTTAATTACTATGAATAGCATTTTGCAGTTATATCTGGGAATAGCAACTACTATTACATTATTTTTAATTCCTAAAATCATTTTCCTTGAAAGGGGAGAAAAAGAATTTTCTCAAAGACTGAAAGATCACTGTAAGTAACTGAAGATACTTAATTCTTGAGGTTAATACAAAATAAAGCATATACTGTAGTTGGAATTACTTAATCTGATACTAAAATTCGTGAGGTTATATGGAACCTATGAGTTATAACTGCAGTAGATCCTTATGAAAATTATTTTTCTGAACACAAAAAATCATACATATGTCTTTGGGGTATTTTCCCCCCAGGAAACAAAGTCTCAGTTTGGCATTTAAAGCCACTATAATGTGGCACCTAAAACCTTTTAAATCTTATTTCATATTATGCACTTTAATGCATTTTTCAGACTAGTCAAACTGGATGTTTAGGTAGACATGGTATCTTATTTCCCAACTCTCTAACTTTGTTTTTCTTCATTGTTTTGCTTCTCTCCATCTCTTTAGAACTCTTAATTTCTTTTCTGGTCATGCAGTCACCTATAAATGACTTTTCTTGATCTCTATATTCCTTCACACTCTCCCTCTATGATCTTGTGTACTCTGTATATATTGTGAAACGTAAGCTTCTTGGGGACAGGAACTGTTTCGGTTTTGCCTTTTTATTTCCACTTCCAAGAATAGGATCTTGCACATAGTAGGCACTTAATAAGTATTTGTTGAATTTACTTGAATTCTTCTAGCACATTGCAATATCTGCAAGACTTTTTTAAAAAGTTATCTTACATGTAAAATACTATATTTTAGATTATTTCTGATTCCATCCTGCAGTTTGATATAGGGCATGCAAAAATGAAATAAAATGAAATTCTTGCCTTTAAGATATTTATAGTCTAATAAGTAAGATAAAACATAGACGCACACAGTCAGGCTATGAGGTATAATAAAAATCAAAGAATTTACACATAGTTATGAGAAATTTAATGAGAAAGTGATCATGTTAAACTGTGAGAATCAAGGAAGGTTTAATGGAAGAGGTAGTCTTTGATTTAAGTCTGTGTGTGTGTGTGTGTGTGTGTGTGTGTGTGTGTGTTTCTCTTTCTAGCTTTCCCTCTGTCTCTCTGTTTATCTCTGTCTTTGTCTTTCCCTCTTTGCCTCTCTTTCTCTGTATCTCTCCCATTGTGTCTCTCTCTTCTATGTCTCTCTGCCTTTCTCTGTCTCTGTCTTTCCATCTGTCTCTCTCTATCTCTGTGTGTGTACATCTCACATACATACACACAAAGACAAAAAGAAAGTTAGTTCAGGGGTTTCAGTAATGTCTCATACCAATGAGATATATGCCATGTACCAAATATACATCTTCAATATCTCCTTCAGAAACCATAGAGAGACAGATCATTTGTTAATGAATTCTATACTTGCATACATGTGTCAGATTGAATTTGGCATCAACAAAGTTTTTTCTCCCCTTCTACCTACAGAAAAGTTTCAAACTTCATGAATTATTTGCAAATAAAGCAATTTCTGTATGTATAACATGACCCATGTTGATGTCTCTCAGAAAGATTGTGTTTTATTTGTTTAGTATTTCTTAGCCATGAGAAATATGTTTGGATTTTCCAGTCGAGAGAAGAGAGAACCTGTGTTTTATAATGAAAAGTGACCAGAATGGGAATGTAGGAAATCAGGGGTCTCCTAGTTTCATCTTTGAGAGAAGTTGGCTGTTTTACACTCAATAAATATAAAATATTCTCCCTCTGCCTCAGTTTCCTTCTATGTAATATGAAGGGGGTGATATAGAGGAACTGTGTTAGAATTCCAGCTTTAGTATGACTAGCTATAAATTTGGATCAGTTGTTTTGCAAACAGTCTGGATTTCCTTTTCTTCATACGTAGAAAGAAGAGGGTAGCATTAAATGATCTTTAAAGTCTTTTCTAACAGAAAATCTCTGGTGCTAGCAAGCTGAGACACTACTACTTGAACACAGTGTCCATTGTTAATACTAACTAATATTCATTTTCTTCCTTCAAAAATGAGGGGGACTTAAGTTTGTATCTGAGCTCAGCTATGTAGCCTTTCTGCCTAGAAGCTTCCTTGTATATGTAATAAACAACAATCATAAAAATATATAATAACATAGATCAAACCTCATCTCTGTCAGTTACTATCTAAGGTCACAGTGACCTTGGAAAAAATCACTTGTTTCCTGATCCTCTGCTTCTTTATCTGTAAAGGGAGAATGTTGGACTTCTCATATTCATTTCAGCTTTGAATCCATGATTTTATCATCCTATTATACTACGGAGTGTTCTTTAATATTGCTAGTGGATTTGGAAGGAACAATGACTTGGGAATCAGAGAACCTCAATTTCATTCCCAGCTCTGCTTTATATCAACTATGTGACCTTAGGCAAGTAGTATAGCTCCTCTGGGTCCTTTTCCTCATGTGGAATAGGGAGGTAGGCAAAATGAATTCTAAGATCTCTTACAGTTCTAAATCTGACCATTCTTCCAATTCTTTTTTTTATGACTTTATGGATGTCAAGTACAAAGTAGATGTTTCCTAAGATGTCATGTCAAGCCCCAAAAGAACCATGACCTTGTTCTACATGGTCAACATTGACAGTTTTGGAGGTTCCTGGAGTGAAGGAGGGTCAATTCCAATGGAAAGCCACACTATATCACTAAACCCTCCCCACTTTAACCCCCATAAATGTTCTTCAACACATTTATAGCAATTATTATAGCAGAATTATAGCAATAAAACATTTGTGATAGTAAGCAGTAATAGCCTGAAAGAAATAGAAAACTAGCATACCGGGTCATGCTTTCAATTTTTATTAACTTTCTTATTGGGCTGCCTAATTGTCAAGATAGTTAAGTACTACAAATGGCACTTCACTTAATTGAGAGGTCATTTTTTCTGCCAACTTCAGCTTTCTACAACATAGCCAAGAACTTCAAATAGCAAGGCGGGGGGGAAGACCTTTGGTTAGAAAAAAAAAAAAAAAACTAAAACTAGTTCATTTTATTCATAGGAAAATCTTTGAGGTTCTTATTTAGATCTTATTTACTTTTTACATATAATTCCTCTGAAGCTTGATAGTCTGATTTTCTAGACCACAACATATTAGGAGGAAGTAGGCAATTTTAGAAAATGAGAGGAATAAACACCTATTAAGCAAGATCATTGGTGGAATGCATGCACATAATACAATGTTTAGCACGCAGAATAAGTGCTGAATAAATACCACTGAATTATTGTTGTCTTTGTTTTCACATTTAGTCAATGTCCACTTTCACTCCAAAAAGTTATTCTTTAGCCATTGGTTTTGTCCGAGTACATTTAGTCAATTATATGATCAGCCCCTCTTTTTTCATTGTACTTTTCCATAATTTCTTCTGTTCCAGGGTTCCCACAAAAATGAATCAGTTAGAGTTGGTTTCTAATATCACCATCTGGAGAAATATTCCAAGGGGACTCTAGGAGGGAGTCCAAAAACCAGAGTGCCAAACTTCATGCAGAACTGTCACTAATATACATTTAGATATCAGTAAATTGTTCTCTGTCTTATTTTCCTCATGCTTTATAAAGAGATTCACAATTGACAACTATATCATGATAAAATTAACAAGGGAATATCAAAGAATCTCTGTTATTTGCTAAAACGTTGGTGACTTATTTAACAAAATCTAAAAAGAACAGTTTCCTTTACCTTAGAAATTGTTAGGTCTTTTTAACCAATGAAAGAAACATACTCATCATGTGACACTGGGCAAGTTATTTAACCTTTCTGGACCTCAGTTTCCTTATCTGTAAAGTGAAGGGTTTGACATTTACAAGTTATCTTTCATTTGTAAAGCTATGCTTCTATGATCTTTTAAAAAGTCACAACAATCTCAATTCCATTTTTACCCTAATCTTAGAGTTAAATTAGAATCAAAAACAATTTCCTGACAAGGTCTAAGACATTATTTTCCTTATGCAAACCATTAGCTCCTTGAGTGAGGGGAGCTTCTTTGGGTATATTTTTTTCTTAGCATCTCCCCACTCATAGAAAATATTTCACAATTTTTTAAAAAAGAATTAATTAATACCTTTTCCCAGAGTTGAACTTAAGATGAGATTCCCAAACTTTGAAAAACCCATCTCTCTGTAGAAAGTAACATACATTTTTTTTAGATGTTGGGAACATGGGGCTGTGTTCTGCTCAACTATGTATACATTCAATAAGTTTTATTTAGCTTTGTTTTTTTCAAAAATGATGATAAAAGTAGGGAAGAAAGAAAAAAGAAAAAAGAAAGTAATGGGAAGAAGAAAAAGGGAAGAAAATAAGAAGGAAAGAAAAAAAACAGGGAAAGAAGCAAAAAAAAAAAGTCACTGAGTAATCTTTTAAACAAGAGAGAAGAGGAATCAAGTCAGAAAGATGGTTAGATAAGCAGGACAATTCTGAAATTACAGGTTAATCTTATAGCCAAATCCCAATTAATGCAAATAATGAATCCCATAAAGTGATAATATCAGTTTGAATTCATTATGAATGGGCTGTTGCCATTTGTTATTGTTGTTATTATTATTATTATTATTTCAGGTACATGTAAAAATTTTGTAATACATATTTTTATATATTTTTAAAACATTTCCATATGGATCCTATTGGGAGAGAAAAAACAGAACAAAAGGAAAAAAAATAGAAAAAAAGGTGGAAAGAAGGTGAAAATAGTATGTTTTAATCTACATTTGGTCTCCATAGGTCTTTTTCTGGATACAGATGGTGTTTTCCATCCAAAGTTTATTGGGATTGCCTTGGATCACTGAATAGCTGAGAAGAACCAAGTCCATCATAGTTGATAATCACACAATCCTGCTGTTGCTATGTACAATGTTTTCCTGGCTCTGCTTGCTTTATTCAGTATCAGTTCATGTAAATCTTTCCAGGCCTTTCTAAAATCACCCTCTTCAACATTTTTATAGGACAATAATATTCCATTACTTTCATATGCCATAACTTATTCAACCATTCCCTAAGTGATGGGCATCCACTCATTTTCCAATTCTTTGCCACCACAAAAAGAGTTGCTACAAATATATTTGCATATGTGGGTCCTTTTCCCTCTTTTATGATTTCTTTGGAATACAGACTCAGTAGTGGCACATTTATAATCTTTTACACAGGAATAAATTCAAATACTCTTCCTGGATCATCACTTTGTCATCATAAGGGATTAGAATTCTAAAGTAGGCTATCAAAAATAATTGGAATAATGAGCAAATTTGACCATGAAGTATAAAATGAAGTAGAGCAGAGAGTCAAAGAGTTTCGTCAAAGTAACTTGCTGATTATACCAAAACTTCATTTTCAACAACCGAAAAGATGATATTACACATGGATATTACCAATGAATCAATATTGAAATCAGATTAAGGGACTTAAAGAACTCAGTGAAAGTATGAATTAGGCCATGCAGATTATCTTAGATGTATCTGTCATAGCAGTAAGCTCGGATAAAGAATGATCCACTGGAGAAGGAAATGCAAACCACTCCATTATCTTTGCCAAAAAAATCTCATGAACACTATCAAAGTAATGATAGATAAGACACTGGAAGATGAACCCCTCAAATTGGAAGATGTCCAACATGCTATTAGGGAAGAACAGAGGGCAAATACAAGGAGCTTCAGTACTAATAAAATGCCTAGGCCAAAACTAAAAGGAAAATCAGATTCTCCTGTGTCTAGTGACAAAAGGAAAGTCCAATGATGTAAAGTTCAATATTACAAGGGAACCTAGAATCTAAAATCTATGGGCTAAGGTAAAGTGGATGTGGGCAAATGAGAGGTAGAAAGATTAAACATTGATATCTTGGGTAATAGTGAACATAAAGGAATAGCAATGGGGTGAATTTAATTTTGGTGATTACTATATATACTACTATAGGCAAGAAGAGTAATCCTCATAGTCAATAAAAGAGTAAGAAAACTAGTGCTGGGCTATAATCTCAAAACTGACAGAAAGACATCTGTTCAAATCCCAGACAACATCCTCATAATAAAAGTATATGTTTCAACCACTAATGCTGAAGAAGCCAAAGTTGATCAGTTCTATGAAGACTTACAACATCTTCTAGAAATAACACCAAAAAGAAATTATAGTCATTATAGGGGATTCGAATGTTAAAGGAGGTAACCAGATATAATTGGAATAATAAGCGAGTTTGACCATGAAATATAAAATGAAGCAGGGCAGAGAGTAAAAGAGTTTTGTCAAGGTAACTTGCTGGTTATAGCAAACACTTTTTCAACAACCCAAAAGATGATGTTACACGTGGATAACACTAATGGATCAATATTGAAATCAGATTAATTATATATTTTGCAGACAGGGATGGAGAAGTTCTATATAGTTGGTCAAACAAGACCTGAAGCTGACTATGGCTCAGATCATGAGCTTCGTATTGCAAAATTCAGACTTAAATTTAAGAAAGTAGGGAAAACCATCAGATCATATTGGTATATCCTAAACATCATCCCTTATAAAAATGAAGTGAAAGTGATGAATAGATTTAAGGGATTAGGTCTAATATGCAGAATGCCTGAGGAACTATGGGTAGGAGTTCACAACTTTATATAGAAGAGAGCAATGAAAAACATTCCAAAGAAAAAGAGCAAGAAAGCAAAATGGCTGTCTGATGAGGTTTTAGAAATGGCTGAGAAAAGAAAGACAACAAAAAGTAATGGAGAAAGGGAAAGCTATACCCATAGCTTTTTGAATTCTGAGTGCAGAATTAAAAAAAAAAAATAGTAAGGGGAGATAAGAAGGTTTTCTTAAATAAGTAGTGCAAAGATAGAAAAAAGTAGAATAGGTTATTCAAGACACCTCTTCAAGAAAATTAGAGATATCAAGGAATTTTTTGTGTTAAAATGATTAGTATAAAAGACAGAAATGGTAGGATCATATCAGAAATAGAAGAGACCTTTTAAAAGTTGGCAAGAATATAGAGAAGAACAACACAGGAAAAACCTTAACATCATCAATAACCATGATGATGTAGTCATTGATCTAGAGCCAGACATTTTAGAAAATGAAGTCAAGTATGCCATAGGAAACATAGCTAACAATAGTGAAGGCGATGGAATTCCAGCTAAGCTACTTAAAATCCTAAAAAAAAAAAAATGATGTCATTAAAGTGCTATACTTCATATGCTAGCAAATTTGGAAAGCTTAGCAGTGGTCACTGGAATAAAAAAAAAGATCAGTTTATGTCCCAATCCTAAAAAGGACAATACCAAATGATGTTCAAATTACTGAACAATTGTATTCATTTCGCATGCTAGCAAGGTTCTACTTAAGATTCTGCAAACTACACTTTTCAATGAGGTGAAAAAAGGAGAATGAAATATAATTTAGTATTCAAAGTTGTAAAAAAAACAAAGATTAAAAGTTGTTTTTACATGTAATTGAAAAACAATATTTTAAAAAATGAGATTCTGCAAATTAGATTTTAGCAATACATGAAACAAGAATTACAAGAAGAGGAAAATGGTTTTTGAAGAAGCAGAAGAAGTTAACTGGAGACTAAATCACCAAAGTTCACTGGTGTATGGAAAAAGGAAGGGAATTCCAGGAAAAAAAAAAAACACAATCTACTTCTACTTCATTGTCTACATTAATGACTTTGACTTTGTGGTTCATAACAAAATGTGACAAGTCTGCAAAAATATAGAAATCAGATCATCATACTTTTCTTTTGAGGAACTTGTATGCGATTTAGATACAGGAAACTGATTGTATTAAGATTGGAAAAGGAGTAGAATGTATGTTGTATATTGTCAGATAATTTATTTAATTTATATACAGAGTCCATTATGTAAGATGTCAGGCTTGATGAATCAAAAGCCAGAATTAAGGTTGATGGGAGAAATATCAACAATTTCAGATATGTAGATTATACCACTCTGATGGAAGACAGTGAAAAGGAATTAAGAAGTTTTTGGATGAGGATGAAAGAAGAGAGTATAAAAGCTTACTTGAAGCTTAACATCAAAAAAGACTAATATCTTGGCAACTGGTCCCATCACTACTTGTAAACTAAAGGAGAAGAAATGAAATTAAGTGTCAGATTTTATATTCTTGGACTCAAAGACCATTGCAGATAGAGGCTGCAGTAATGAAGTTAAAAGACATTTGTTTGCTCTTTGGAAGGGAACCCATGACAAATCTGGACAATATTCTGGACAACAGAGACATCACCTTGCTGACAAAGATCTCTATAATCAAAGTTATGGTTTTTCCACAAGCAATATATATTCATGAGTGTTGGATTACAAAGATTATACAAGGAGTATTACAGAATCTAGGGTTCATTAGAATTGTGATGCTATAGAAGACTTTTGAAAGTCTTGTATGGCAAAGATACAAAATCAATCAATACTTATTCACATTATTCACTGAAAATTCAAATACTCAAGCTGAACTTTAACTATTTTTGCCATAGAATGAGAAGATGGGATTCATTGGAAAAGACCTTGATGTTGGAAAAGATTGAAGGCAAAAGGAAAAGGGGATGGCAAAGGATGAGATGAATAGATAGAATCATGGAAGCAGTGAACTTGAATGTGGATAGACTTTGGGTGATAAAGGAGGATAGAAGGACCCTGTGTGCTATGGTCAATGGAATCAATCACAAAGAGTCAGACACGATTGAATGATGGAACAACAACAAATTTAAATAGTATGAATTTGACTACATGCAACCATTTCCCAAGATTCATTTTTTTTTTCACTAACAGGGACTTAGCTGTACTTAAAAAAAAAAAGGAGGAGAAAGTAAGAGACCTACAGTTTCATGGATAGTTCTTTTTTTCTCTTCAATTTTTGATATGAAAATGCCTAATTTAGTTGGTGTTTGTTAAGTTCGGAATAAAACCAAAAATTAACAAAAAAAGGATTCTCCCCTCTTTCTTGGTTATATGTCTCTAAGTCTCTAATCACCAACGGATTGATCTCAGGCACTATTGATCAGCCACTTCTTGAGTATTTCCTCTTCTCCTTCAGAACTGAGAAGTGCCCATAGCTGAGAGAAAAATGAAGGGCACAGGGGGAAAACAACAAGCCAGTAACAAACCCAAAACATTTTGAAACCTCAGAGAAGATTCTTTTCAAGTTTGTGGTGCAGTCTTTAGGTCAGTTCTGTAGGGACCACTACAAAGAATGACCAGAAAGCTAAAATACTTGGCCTGCCTGTTTACTAAGTGGGTCTGGGCTTAGTGGGCAGACAGAGGGTTTTCTCTCTCTCAAACTATTCTGAATTACATGAAACATTCCTTTATCTTAACATCTCACCACTGGCCCCAGTTGGCTTGGTTGATTTTATATGGAACCTTTGGATCATAGAGCAACTGAGAATTTGAGGTTAGTTTTACTTTTCACTTCCTTTTTATTCAAAGAGTTATGGATTAATGAATTTTACTGTTGTCCCCTATGGTCCTGAGGGCTGTCACCTGGTCTTAAGAAAATCTGGGATTTTCTGAAAAGGTCTTATTTTTTTCCTATGATTGATAAGAGAGATGGTATGGATTTGCATCCTTGAATCATTTGCTTTAAAGGACACTTTGGAAATATTGTTCCTTCAGGAGTTTTTAAGATTCAGATCTAAGGCTTTTTAAGACTGGTGTTGATGGTAGACATTTTTCCCTGTTATTAATTGTAATCTGTAATTTAAGGAGATGACTAGATATAGCAAAGGTCCAGGATCACTGGAAGGATAGGAGATATTAATTTGTCTCTCCAATTCTAAATAAACTTGAGATCAATACTGTTGGAATCTCTTAGGCCTTGGCAATTAGGATACTTTATAGGCTGAATCATACTAAATAAAGTCAAAATTGGGGAAAACAAAAAGAAAATATTTAAGGTGAACCTCCAAGTATATAGACAAGAGGAGAATTTTTTTTAGCTAATAATGACCATGATGACATAAAATGTAGTAGTAAGAACCCTCAAGCACAAGGACAAAAAGGGGAAATTCTTAGACAGCATAAATGTCCTAATATAAGAAAATTACTCCTGTTTTCAATTCAGTAAGTATTTATTAAGCACAAAATGAAAGACGTTGTGCTAAGCCCTTGGGAGTTGGGAGGAAAATGCAGAGATTGACCATAAGGCACTTTATGTGCTCCTAGGAGGAGTTGGCCCAGAAATGAAACTAGAAGGTAATTTAAGAGAGGGAGAATGGACTAACAACCAGGAAGGTGAGGAAAACATTCTTACATGAAGTAACACCTGTATTGAGCCTTGAATAAAGATTTCAACAGTTAATGGAGAAGAATTGTATAAAGACAAGGGGATGGAAGAAAAAATGAAAAAAAACATTATTAACAATAATTCTAAAGAAGGTATTATGGTAGAGATTTGGCTCCATAATAAGGAAGTTCCACTTTTGATACATACTGGTTTTTGTGATCTTGGGCCAGTCCTTAGCATTTCAGTTTTTTAGGCAATTCTATAAGACTGTAAGTTTTAGAGAAGGTATCCATGTATATTAATAGAAAAAAAACTTTCCTAAACCAGAAATTTATTGCATCAATTGGTACCTCTATCTCAGATAATTTTAAAGAAATGAACCACATAGCTACTTCTAAGAGGATGAGTAATCAAAAATAGTTAAGCATTCTAGACCCAATGGGTCAAGCCCATAGACATCTCAGAAGACAGGAGCCATTAAGGAGCATTCTTTAGTCATTAAGTAAAAGAAGAGATGCATGACAGAGAAATCCCTGAATTCCTAGACTTTCGGAATACTTATAGTTAACATTTATGTAGCAATCTAAGGTTTATAAAACTCATTATATGCTTTACCCTAAGGATGTTATTACTATTCCCATTTTCATAGCTGATGAAACTGAGCCCAAGAGAAGTTAAATGATTTTACTTTTACATTAAACTTTTAGAATCTAAACTTACTTTTTTGTATTAGGGATAAGTAGGACTTTAGTAGACTTCCGGATTCTTTGGCACTGATGAAGGGTATAAATGTGCTACATGGGGGACACCATAATCTTGAAGGAATCTGAGTTTTTAATTTTCTACACTAAAATAGCATTATATAGTCATGATAGGATATCCACTGTATGAGAATGTAAAGGGCCTGGATTTAGAGCTAGAGCTTAAATCTTGGTTGTGGTACTATCTGTGTCACCTTCAAAAGTCCTTTCTGGTTTTTAAAAAAAGGATCAAAATTTAAGAATAACTTAAAGGATCAAGATGAAATTATATACTTCTTTTTTTTTGCTGAAACAATTGGAGTTAAGTGACTTGCCCAGGGTCATACAGCCAAGAAGTCTTGAATGTCTGAGGTCAGATTTGAACTCAGGTCCTCCTGACTTCAGGGCTATTTACTACACCAACTAGCTGCCCCTGAAAATATATACTTAATTATTTGCTTAAGGTCAATACTGTTGGAATCTTTTAGGTCCTAGCAAATAGGTGACATCATACAGTGAATCATACTAAATAAAGTCACAACTGGGGGAAAACAAAAGGAAAATATTTAATGTGAACTTCCAAGTATATGGACAGAAGGATAAATGTTTAACTAATAATGCCTTTATTAAGGCAAATAAAATAGAAATAACATGATGATTTTTTTTTAATTTCAAACTAAAGTTATAATATCTATTTGTAATTTTTGTATCTAAAGCATATTTTCACAGGAGAAATTATAGTCAAATTATTTTATCTACTGATGCTCAATGTATGTTATATATTTAAAAACATTATTCTTAAAAAGAGTACCTGACATAAAAAATATTAAAAACACCTCGCTTTAATGGATCATTTAGAAGAAACATAAATCTTTCCTTGTGTATGACTAGTATATTGCTTGATGGACAAAGCTTGTACTTTCCTAATGTAGTAGTTTTTCTTCATTAGAATGGGAGTACAAAATATGGCTCACTGTTTTGCTAAAGATTTCCATCTGGAATGCTTTTAGAGTTGCATATGCAACTAGGCATTTGGCATACCATGTCCTGATGCTAGTTGTATTTCTGGGAGGTACAGTCATTTCCCCTCTCCAGATCAGTTAAAATCATGTTCCCTCATGTTTTTCATTAAGATACAGCCTGAAAATCTTAGCACTGAGTCTTCACATAAACTGAGACACAAGATATCTTAACAGCCCCAGCAAAAGGCCTTTGGAGTCATTTGGCTTTTAAAGATCTTAAAGGTAGACATGAAAAGTTGGTCTTGTGCTCAGGCTGAAAAGAAGAGGTATTCACATCATGAAAACAACCACTAGACCAGCTGGTTTCCTGATGGATGGTGTTAGTAAAGAGACCAGGAAGAGGCAATGAGAAGATTAATTTTTCCTGTCCTTCCTTGCAGTCATTCCCTTCCATCAGATTTAAGGCTTGCTGGATGGAAGCCACCATATGCTTACTTGGTCTTTGTATTTGTATCCTGATGAGACTTGTTCTGCCAGTACCAAGCTTTCATCTAGCAGGTCTCTCTTCTCTCTCTCTCTCTCTCTCTCTCTCTCTCTCTCTCTCAACGAAATGGAAAAGGTTAAGAAAGTTCCTTTGGGGACTTTGAAGTTTTTTTCTGTTCCAGTGCACCCAGGGTTGAGGTCTTTGGAATGGTTTTTTGGTTACCTTGTGAGATATTTCAAATTTTGTTCTTAAATGACCCCAAACTAGCCTGTTCCAGAAGATTCAGTGTTAAAGAATTGGTTGATAAAATGCAAAGCTTCATAAACTTTTTTGACATAACCTCTTTTTATTTGAGAAATTTTTGCATGACCCTGGGTTTATAGGTATGTAAAATAACTGTACAAATCAAATATTTATTGATAATAAATCATAATTTTGTGACCTCCCCATTCAGTTATCCCCATATGGGTGGTGACTCGCAGTTTAAGAAGATTTAGTGGATAGATAGATGGACTTTTTACCATAATGAGTTCAAAACTTAACTTGTAAACTACATGTGACTTTCAGCAAATTACTTACCCTTATTCAATCTCAATTTTCTCAAATGTAAAATAATAAAATTGGACTCAGTGGGGTATAAGACCCCTTCTAGATACACATAGATGATTCTAAGACTCTTTGCTACAATCTGTACACGATGGGTCCAGGTATTTTCTTCTTTCCCTTTCTTCCCCTTCCCTTTTCTCCCTTTTCTCTTACCTCTCTCTTCCTCTGTCTTTCCCTCTTTTCCCCTCCACTTTCTCTCCTTTCCTTCCCTCCCTTAGATAGTTTTGTCATGACAAAAAGATAAAGGATAAAGGGAAGGATGGAAATGAAATAGAGGACAGTTATCATTTTTCCTCAGCAGGGATGATGTTGAAGTGAGAGATTTTTTGCTATGATGCCTTCCTGCATTTATCAGGTTGTATTGATTAAATCAACCATACACATTATACAAATGACTGCTTTGGTGATAGAGAGAAACCACAAATTGGTTAAACAGATCGAGTAGCTTTTAGTATATGGGAGCTCATCACATTAATTTCCCTCTTATTGGGTGTTACATCCTGCTCTGATTTTGGGGGGCAGATTTTTTTGGGGAAGTTAATCACTTTTGTTTCATGGATGATTCCATTGAAATCATCTTAATACTGATGAATTACATTATATATATGCACCAAAGAAGTTGGAAATTTGTCTTCAATAGCAATTGAGATCAGTTCCAATGTGTTTAAGAGGAAATAGATAAAAAGTAGCAAAGTTGGGGAGTATAAAACTTTGTTACTCATTGTCTTTGAGAGCAGTTTCTATTAAAAAAAAAAAAAAGACTGCAGGGGCAGCTTAGGTGGCATAGTGGATAGAGTACTAGCCCTGAAATCAGGAGGACTTGAGTTCAAATGTGATCTCAGACATTTAATACTTCCTGGCTATGTCACCCTGTGCAAATCACTTGACCCCAATTGCCTCAGGGGAAAAAAGGCTGTATTTAAATATGTAGAGTACAGAGCCCAAGATATATTTATAGATACAGAATTGGAAGGAAACTTAAGAGTTTAACTAGTTCAACTCACCTTCAGCTTAAAAATGGGCAAACACCTTGGCCAGAATCATGAAGATAGAAAGGAGCAGAACCAATATTCTAAGCTATGGTCTCTGCTATTTCCATGGTACTGTGCTGCCCTCTAATCATTAAAATCATTACATTCTAGGAAACAAAATGATTTCAGGAAAGCATCTGGTATTCCTGCCTCCAGGCAGTTGTCTGAATCATAACTAAGTAATTTCTGGTTGCAGGGAGGGATAGGATTTCTAGTGAGTGTATAACCTGTTCTGGTGGTAACATAATCATAGTGGTGGAGAAGACACTGATAATTCAAGCTATGATCTCAGCAAATCATACTTCCCATATCCAGTCTCTTTCTACTTTCTTGCCCTATATTGTCATCACCATGAGAACTCTATTGAGTTTCCTGGTTTCTGGAAAATGCTTTGTTCTGCTCCTGCTTCACCCTCCACCTCATTCCCTCCCTCTTATGGTCTGGAGGATATGTTCCTTGCCTGAAGTTCTCTAGAGTACAAAAAATCCACAAATTCCTTTAGAGTTCAGCATTAATCTTTATTCAAAAGCAGATTATTCTTCATTATGTCTGATTGAAATATGTCATACTACAATTTTGTGTGTTGATAGTGATAGTGTTTGGTAGACTAGAACCATTTTAATGGCTCCTTTACTGTAATGTGGTAGATTTTTTATTGATATAAAAATAGATTATGAGTCACATCTATGTGTGCACTTGTGCCTAGGTATGCTTTGACAGACCTGGTGTGGCCACCACAGTTTTCATTTTCTTGGCATCTGATGGTATGGTCCATGGTGAAAAGCAGCGGCCAACAGTGACTCTTCATTTGAGTGACGCCAATGGACAAAACCATTCACTTGGTAAGTGCTACTTTTCTCTCTTTGTGAATAGGAGGAATGCTAGTCACAGAGAAGATTTCAGGAACCCCCAAATGAGGGAGACTCATTCTTTCTTTCCATTTTGATCCTTTCTTACTTTTACTGTACCGCTTATATACTGAACATTTCCTTTAGAAAAAAAGAAAGAAAGAAAGAAAGAAAGAAAGAAAGAAAGAAAGAAAGAAAGAAAGAAAGAAAGAAAGAAAGAAAGAAAGAAAGAAAGAAAATGGGAAAAAAAAAGAAAAACCAAATGTAAATGAAATCACATATAGAATACAGCCAATAGTATTTATTCCACTCTATTTTTTTTGGAATTATGTCTATGACCTACATATACTTGGCCAAAATCTGAATTCATCTTGTTATATACTTTTTTCTATAATGCTAACTTCTATCTATCTCAGAGTGATGCTCATTAAATCAATCACTAAGCCTTTATTAAATGCTTACTGTTCAGTAATTACATAACCAGGTATTGGCTTAGACACTGGGATTATAAATAAAACAAATGTAACAGTCTACTCCCAAGCGACTTATATTCTAGTTAGAGAGGCAACAACAACAACAAAAAAGACATATCTGTATGATAATAATTATATACAGACTGATAACTAGAGGATAAATACAACAATGGAGTTAAATATATGGTAGGGCACTACATACAAATACACACATTCACAATATATATTATATAATTCTACATGCACTATACATGTACATATATGTATATCTGTACATATACATATATCCTACATAAAAGTGTGTATTTGTGTGTGTGTGTATAAGGATGACATTAATATTTCAAGGCATCAGGAAATGCTTCACATAAAAGATTATGTTTGATCTACATCTTGAAGGATTCCATTAGGCAAAGGTAAAGATAGAAATACTTTCTATGTATGGAGGAAAGCTAATGTTAAGACATAGAGATGAGAAATGAAGTGTCCTAAGGAAGGGACAGTAGGCCACCTTCAAAGGATTGCAAAGTGAGGGAAGATGTATAATAGAAAATGAGTCTGGAAAGATAAATTGTGGGACAAATTAGGAAGGGTTTAACAGCTAAAAAAGAGTTAATATTTTATTCTGTAGGCAAGCGGAAACAAAACTGTGAGGATAAGCTAAAATAATGGTTATGAAAACATTTAAAATATAATTTAAATATGGAGGGAAAATATTTTTTGATGAGTTATTTTCCTCTTCTCTGGGTTTATGTCCTTCCTCAATATAGAATGAAAGAAACCTTAATGGAATACCCCAAAGAACTGCTCCTGAGCAGGCTAATAACTTGTTTTTTTCTTACTATCCAGAGAGAGACTGATATGTCATTTTTTCTCCATCTCAATATAAGAGGTTGAGAATCACTGATTACCTACAAACATTAGGTAGGTTGTTCTTTTCTCATGATCTTTCCAAAGGGACCGACCCAGAAGGAAATGCATGAACTACCACAAAGATCTAGTTGAGAAAGGGATCTTGGCATTGAAAATATTCAAAACAAGATCCCATTTTAGACTCTTTTAGCATTACAATTCTAAAATAACATGTTCCAGAAAGCTGGGGGAAACTAACCAATCAGATCACCAACATTAAAAAAGTTCCTTTTGCTGGCACATACAGCTCCAGGCTTACTGACTCCACCAGGAAGTTCCATCTATCAAGATTATAGTTCTACCTTTACCACTTGTGTTGCTCTTCTCCGCTGCCATGAACTTGTGCTCCTTCCTCCTTTTTATCCTCTTCTCTGAGATGGACAACATAATATACAGTGACTGCATTTAGTGGGCATGGTTTTAGCTGGATTTTTTTTTATATTTTATTAAACACAAAATTTAAATATATATATATATATATATATTTAGTAAGAACTAAGTTTTTTTGCTCTGCATTGCCAATAAATTTCCTGGTCAGATGTTACAGTTTGAAGTTCTTTTATAGCATCCTTTCTTTCCCCTGCAGGAACCTATGAACTATCATGCCAACATAACCCATTGGCAATTAATGTGACCCACAATCTGAATTTTATTTTTCACCGAATCACCGCAGTGCTGCTTAATTTTTCTTCACCATTTGTGGGAATCTCAGCAGTGGCCCTAAGGACTTCCTTAAATATTAACCCATCAGTCCCCAACAACTGTATCCCGGGTCATGAAGGACATGGACACCAACAATCAAGGTACATGGTCTCTTTATGCTCTTCTTTCTCTTGCTAGTGAAGTCCATGTTTTAAGATGGGTGTTCAGTAGTTATAACTCCATAAGTATGACTAATAAAATTATTCAGGATACTAAAATAGAATGTCAACATTTATGAAGGAGAACATGAGTATTGTATTTTAGAATTTATTCTTTGCTTGGTCAGATTTTTCTATTTATATCTCATTATTCCCTTTTCCACACTTTCTATTTCAGTGATATTTGATCACTATCCTCATTACATTGTCTTGCCTTTCCCTTCCTGCCTTTCTTTGTTCATACAATTTCCCTAGTTGTTTCTTGTTGAATCAGCTTGCAGGTGTGTGTGTGTGTGTGTGTGTGTGTGTGTGTGTGTGTGTAAAAATTTCCCCCCTCAAATGTTTCATTGTGGCATGAAAATCACATTGGTTTCTAAAGGCAATGCCAATGGAGCTCAAATTTGACTGGGTCTTGGAAGTTTGGAGAGACTTTGATGCCAAGAACTTGTCTGTCATCTTTCTTAGGACTAATGAAGCAAAACACAGGAAAGATATTTCATCAGGCTGACTGAATGAGAAAGACTTTTTGTTGCCCCATTAGTACTTCTATACCATTTAACCAAGTTATAGGATAATTGTAAACTTCACTAATGAAAAGGGTACCCACATCAATGAAATCATATCTATATCTATTTATATATCTATATATATGTATGTATGTATTGAGACAGATATGTACATGCAGAGTTGTGTAAATGTGGATGAATATTGGTAAGTTCTACAAGGGTGATATCCATGTTTCATCTATTTATTTTTATTTATTTTTTTGGAAATGAATGACTCAATGAGACATCATGTTTCATCTATTTAAAAAAATATTTTTACAATATCTAGCATGGTAGTTTGTGAACTATAGACAACTAATAATAAATTCTTTTTTCAAGGAGCACATTTTACATAAATATAATTGTTGAAAATCCAAAGCAGAGGAAAATATTTTTCCATCATTATGAAACATGGGCCAGGGTTACATGGTTATTTTTATTCTATGTAGAGAGTTATTTCTACTCTTTCTTACTTATTTCATTCTGAGTGATCACTTATCAGATTTTATTCTTGATGCTAGTTTAATTCCAAAACTTAAACTATGGATCTTATTTCAAAAAACTTGGTGCCAGTCTTCACCTGTTCCAATTCCAGTCTTCAACTGGCATTGTGTCTTGTATCTTGAGACACTGAAGCTATCTTCCCTTTATGACATTGCCCTCACCCTCATATTTCTCCTAATATCTTAGATTTATCTTTCACTCTAGTTTTGAAGTTTTCTCTCCTAGCGGCCTCTGAATAGGTCCCCTCTCACTGGTCAAGTTGAGTTGAAAATTATGTCTTATCACTGGTGGATGTATTTTCAAATTTCTTTTTTCTTTCCCTTCTTTCTCTCATTCTTGTTCTTCTCTCTCTTCTCCTTTCTTCTCAAACTCTTCTTTCTTTTCCTCTTCAACACCTATCATAATGACTAACAAATTATAATTGCTTGCCAATTGATTTCTTTATTGATTTATTAATCTTTTAGTTCCGTTGTATAGTCTAAGAGTATCAACTCATGACTCATACCTGGATCTCTTTCATATAATAGTAAATATCATAGGATTTAATTGGAAAGGATCTTAGATATCATGTAGTTCATCCATCCCCCTCATTTTATAAGCAATAACAAACTTGTACATTTCCTTATGCAAAAGGGAACAAAATTCTCTCATGTTCTGCTATGCGCAACAATCTTTTTTCTACTTTGTATTTAATTTTAAAATAAATACATTAAAAGGAGAATTAAAGGATTACATATTAAACTTTTATTATCATAACATAAGCATTTTTGTTTTTTTTTTTGTTTTTAGTATCATTCCCAAATTACAAAGAGCTTTATTCTCTCATTATTATTTATTTGTTTTTAGGATTATTTTCTCTTTTTTAAATTTTAAGTTTTAGATATTCTCTCTCCTTTCGGTGCCTTCCCCACCTACTACGAAGAAAAGCAAAATGATATCAATTATACATGTGAAACCATGGAAAACATATAAATATTAGCCATTACAAAAAAAAAGAAAAGTCAAAAAATTATACTTCAATTTGAGCTCAAAGTTCATCACTTCTTTCTCTGGAGATGGATAGATTTTTTTCATCATGAGTTTTTTGATTTTGTTGTATTAATTTGAGTAGACAAGTTTTTCAAAGTTGATCAACATTACTGTTACTGTGCACAAGATCTTTTCACTTCAATTTTCATCAGTTTATCTAGGTCTTATCACTTTCTTTCCCATGAAGCCCCATTCCCCATCATTTCTCATAGAAAAATAGTGCTCCAAGACAATTCTATACCACAATTTGTCCAACCATTAACCGATTGATAAACATCCCTTTGATTTCTAATTCTGTGGTATCACTAAAAGAGCTGCTATAAATATTTTTGTACATGTATGTCCTTTTCTCTTTTATTTGATCTCTTTGTAGTACAGATTTAGTAATGCTATTGGTGAGTATACAAGAAGTATGCAGTTTAATAGCTCTTTAGGCACAGTTCCAAATTGTTCTCCAGAATGGTTGGTTGGACCAAGTTGATAACTCCACCAATAGTTTATTTCCTCACTCCCTCCAGCGTTTGTTATTTCTGATAGGTACAAGGTGGTATCCAAGATTTAATTTTCATTTATTTCTCTACTCAAAAATAATTTAGAACATTTTTTTATATTGCAATAACTGGCAGTCCAATAAACTCTCTCTTGTGACAAGTTAACATAGCCAATCAGAACAAATCCATACATTTTCCATGTTCAAAAATATGTGTTTCATTGACCCTTCTAGTCAATCACCTTTTTTGTTAAGAGTTGAGAAATATACTTCATCATTAATCCTATGAAGTCATGGTTGGCTATTGCATTGATAGTAGTATTTGTTTCACAGTTGCTTTTTGATGTTTAATCATACAAATTGTTCACCTGGTTCTACTCAGCTTCCTCTGCCTTAGTTCTTACAAGTCTTTCTGAGTTTCTCTGTCTCAATCCCTTTGGACATTTCAATGGTAAAGTAATATTCCATTATATTCCTAAACCATATTTTTATCATTCTCCAGACAACCCTTTAGCTTCCTCTTGTTTGCAACTTACAAAGTAGTGCTTTAAATATCCTTACAAATATGGATCCTTTTTCTCTGTTTTTGACCTCTTTAGGATATATATGCCTAGTAGTAATATCACTCAAAATGTATGAACAGTTTAGTTGCTTTTTAGATATATTTTTCAATTGCTTTCCAGAATGGTTGGATCAATTTACAGCTTTAACAACAGTATATAAGTGTGTATTTCCTCACATATCCCATCCAACATTTTGTTTTGTTTTTTAGTCATATTTGCCAATTAAAAAGGGCATGAAGTATACTACTGGTCTGTATCCCTAAGAAATCATAAAAGAAGGAAAAGGACCCCATGTGCAAAAATGTTTTTGTGATAGAAAATAATTGGAAAACTAATGGATGCTCATCAATCGGGGAAATGGCTGAATAAGTCATGTTATATGATAATAATGGAATATTATTGTTCTATAAAAAATGATGAATAGGCTGATTTTAGAAAGATCTGGAAAGATTTACATGAACTAATCAGAGTGAAGCAAGTAAAACACTGTACATAGCAACAACAAGATTGTGTGATCAATGATGATAGATTTGGTTCTTCTCAGCAACTCAGAGATCCAAGGTAATTCTGATAACTTCTGGATGGAAAACACCATCTACATCCAAAGAGAACTGTGGAGATTCAATGTGGATCAAAACATACTATTTTCCCTTTTTTAATTCTTTTGTCCATGGTTTTTCCTTTTTCTTCTGATTTTTATTCTCTCCCAATATGGCTTGTATGGAAATATGTAAAAAATGAATATATGTATATAACCTAAAAATTAACAAAATACAAAAAAGACATGAGTTGTTTTATTTTGCATTTCTTTTATTGTTAGTTATTTGAAGTAATTTTTTCATGTGATTGTTGATAGTTTGTTTTCATTATTTTGGGAACTGTCTAATGATATCTTTTGACCATTTACTTATTAGGAAGTAACTCTTGTTTTTATACATTTGAATCATTTCTCTATAGATCTTAGATACTATCAAGAATTCACTGACAAAATTTCTCAGCTAACTTTCACTTTTAATATACCTCCTACTTGGTTAAGAACTTGCCTCCTCTCCCTCATCATAGAACTCTAATTTATTATGGATAGCTAAGACTTATATCTAAGTCTTGCATCTATTTGGATATTATTGTAGAAGATGATGTGAGATGTTAGTCCAAATTCACTTTCTGTTAAATTTTTAGTTTTCCCAACTTTTTTTTTTTTTGTTGAATACTGATTCCTTACTCTTATAGTTGAACTTTGGAGTTGATTGAATACTGTGATGCTTTGTTTATTTGCTACTATAATTTGTGCTCAACTTTTCTATTTTTTTAAATCAGTACCAAATATTTTAACATTATTGTTTTATAATATAGTTTGAGGTCACTTATTACTAAGTTCCCTACCTACTCTTTAAAAAAAAAGGATTTTCATGGGATTTGTTATCTATTATTGTTTCAGATAAATTTTGTAATTATCTTTGTTAGCTCTATAAAGGATCTCTTTATTTGTTTGATTTATATGGCTTGGAATAAATAAAGCAATTTAGGTAGTACTGTCATTTTATTATCATGATCCAATTAATAATCTTCTAAATTATGTAGGTCTATCTTTATAGAGTAATACAAAATACTCTTCACAGAAATAAAGATAGACGTACATAATTTAGAAGATTATTAATTTTGTAGTTGAATTCATAAAATTTCTGTATTTTTTTTTGGTAAGTAGATCCCCCAACGTTTTATACATTCTATAGTTATTTTGATTGGAATTTCTCATTCTGTTGAAGTTGTGTTGATAATACACACACACACACACACACACACACACACACACATAAAGGCTGATGAATTATATCTAAATCTCACATTTAACTGATGAAGAAACTGAGATTCAATGTGATTGAGTGATTTAAGACTATATCAGTTACAAATAGCATTAATACAAATATAAATAAATGAGTAGGTCTTACAGTAATATTTCACTATTATCATTTCTTCCTCCAACTAGCTCCTACTAAATAATTAGTTATTATTTAGTCATTCTTATTCTTTTTATCCTTTTTTTATCCTATTTTTTAATTCTTTTCTATATCAGTCCTGCCTTCAATATATGGCACCCTACTAGTTCACAATTTATACAAAAAGGCATTTTTTATTACATCTCAAGTCAGGTTTGGCATCCTCTGTTTTCTTATGGGGGAGAGGAAAGAAGAACTGAAGGAACAGTATCTCACATGATCTGTTAGCATTAGCATGGCAGGTACTTGTATTTTTGTTTGAATAGAACTTTTATTTAGTTCCAAAATATCTTTTTTTTTTTTACCCAATTCACCAGTGGGAAAAACTTACCTATTTCTTTTCCCCTCTATCTCAAAACTCCTGGTAACCTACTAAGCTAAACTTTATTCCTTGGGGTTTTTGTCCAGTATAGGACGGGACATTCAGGTCCATTCAGTCTCTTAATTGATTTTAATTTTTCTTTTATTATTATTATTATTATTTGCTGAAAGTCAATTGAGTGATATTCTGAGATTTATGAGCACTCTCATTCCAGAAACCTCTGGAGGTTTTTTTTTTTTTTTCTTTTTGACAAAACACACAATAGTAAGTTATATTTATTCAGAATGAGATCAAATCTCACGGGAACCTCAAAGAAATCAGCACATTACAAATTATCCAGAGGTAAAGACTATTCTATGTTTTACATCATATAGCTCAGAGATACCAAATTGTAAGCGTAGCAACAATCTGAATGCATAAAGCAGCCTGTCCTAATACTAACAGGGAGGTTGATTAACTGATCATTACTGGTTCCTCTTTCCCCCCTTTGATATGACACTATATGAAAAACAACTTTTATGTGCGTGCATCTCAACCAGTGGAAATAGGATATGATTCTCTAGTTTACACAGAATATATTTGGAATGCATGGAGGTTTCCAAGCCACATGTGATTGACAGAAGCAATGCAAATTGGCTGCTTACTCTTAGCAAGCAAATCAGTGTAATAGGGTAACATGTTAACAGGCAAGCTGACAGACACCCGTGTCTCTCTCTGGTACTGGAGGAGCTGACTGAGATTCTTAAGCCATGTGCATTTACTAAAAAATAAATTAGGCACGAGTCTGTATGGGCAGATCTATATCAAACACAGTTGTATATATGAACACGCTATAAACTATGAAACCCTCAAATTCTGGGCACAAAGGGATTCCTGACCACTGCCATCCTACCCCTTATGACCTGAATTCCCTTACCCCTTGAGCAATACAGTCTTTTAATTGAAACTTTTGTCTCTAAGTAACCATACCCTTATTCATCATGCTCTTCCTTGTTTAGGAAATGGAAGCAGCAGATTTACTTGACATAAAAAAGATGATATGTAGATTTTAATGATTCAGAATTTATTAAAAATTGATAAATTTGCCTATCATAGTTAGTTCCTTGTTTGGAGCTCAGAAAATGAAGCTACAGAGGGTTATTAGGACATTTGTCTCAAGTGTTGACATGAGAGCGATTCTTCTTTCTCTTTTCTCCCTCCTTGCTAGCTATCAGGATATACTATCCCTGCTTCCCTCTCCAGTCTAGGCTTCCATAATCTCCTTTCCTAAGGTCTTGTGGCCATTATGTTCTCTTCTCAAGAAAGCTTTCCTTTAGGGCAGTCTGACAATTTTATCTTCTAATCTGGGGATGTTTATACTACGTGAGATTCCTGTGTACATAGTAGTATTGTTGAAGGAGATATCAAAAAAGAAGGAGGCTTCAATTCAAATTTTTTTCTTGTGATGATTAAAGATAAGAGTATATATATATATATATATATATATATATATATATATATGTATGTATGTATGTATGTATTAGTTAAATGATTAGAAACAAATTCTAAGAATCTAATTTTGAACCCTTTATTTAATTGATGAGAAAACTGAAATTTAGGAAAGTGGAAAGGAAGAAGCATTTATGTAGCAATTACTATATTGCAATCTGTGCTAAACACTTTTTCTTTTTACAAATATGTCATTTAATTCTAACAACAACCATATGAGTTAGGCATTTTATCATCCCGAATTTACAGTTGAGGAAACTGAGGCAAACACAGGTTAATTGATATGCTCAGGATTACAAAGTTAGTAAGAAGCATAAAAATCAATGATTTATCTAAGGCTACATGAGCAGTCAGATTCAGGACTAGAAGCTAGCTTTAGTTTAAGGTCATGGGTTTTTCCTTAGAACTCCAGATTAGTCCTTAAGAAACTATTTATGGAGCTAAGGAAACTCTGGACTGATATTCAGTGGGGGAAATAATGAACAAAGATAGGCTTATGAATAACTGCTCAAGCAAAAGTTTACCAAAAAAAAAAAAAATCAGCCTGAATTACTAGAATTATTCCAATAAACTTATTTTCACTGACTTGCAGTATATGCAATGTCTTGGACTTAAATCTGTCATCTGAGAAATTCCCTAGTTCCATATTCTTAAGCTCCCTTTTCCAGTTTCCTGTAATCAGAGTTCCTGGAAGATCTATCCTCACTATCCATGGACTAGTAGTGACCTTTAACCTGAATGACTAGTGGACCATGGATGCTACACCTCTGAAAGCTTTTAATGGCTGATATCTGAATCACCTTGGATGGCAAAATTCCATATCTTTGCTTCCATACCACTTATTTTATGGGTAGCTGTGTTGAACATGATGCTTTTTTATAGTTTTAGTACCTATCTTTCCTTTCCAAAATTGGATTTCCTTCAGCTTAATAATAATAATCATTTTTAGAAAATATGATTTCATAATAGACTGGAAATTCATGTTTCCTTTTAATGTTTTTATCTCATTTTGTGTCCAAGGCAAACACGCAATAGCATAAATGCCCTCATTTAACTTTTTTAGTATAAACACACGTGCAAATTGAGTCAGGAAAAAAATTAGCTTTTCACCAATATAAAATCTTAATGGTTCCTAAGATTTACATTTCATCAAATTTGCATCTTTAAAGAAAAAGCTGAATTTTTCATTACTCTTTTCATATTATTAAAAGTAATGCCTCACATTTATACATAATTTTTTATTATGAAGTATTTTAATGGCCATCGTCTACTATAATTCTCACAACTCTTTGAGGTATGTGTATTTATATATGTTTGTATAAATGTATATGCGTAGATGCATATGAATATATATAATATATGCATGTATATATTAATATGTATATGTTTGCATGTATATATCTGCACATGTATATGTGTATACACAAACACAGAGATACTGTACATAGTTTGTACCCTGATATTTCCCCATATAGTTGTATTATGTGTTAAGCTATATTCTTATCACTTTTGGACTCAATCTCTGCTCATTTGACTTTTGTTCATCCTTCAAGACCCAGCTAAGACACTTCCTCCTCTATAAGCCAGCAAATGAAGGTTTTTTTTTTTTCTTTTCCTGGTTTCACTACATAAAATTTGCTATTACTTATCATTTTATAACATTTCTTATAGTATAAGGTTAATACATTAGAAATAAGAGAAATGCCTGAGTCTTCACAGTTGGTAGTCCTTTGTTGGAAGTTCAGGATTCTCTAATATAAAATCAGGAGAGATAGACAATATTCAATGTTTTTTACTATTTTGTAGTAAAAAAAAAAAAAGACCTTAAACCTTACTCAAGTTACCATTCTATTCTTCTTCTTCTACTAACGTCTAAACTTAAGGAAGAGTAGTCTATAATTCTTAACTTTCTTGGCATCTGGCATCTGTCTGAAACTATTTTTTCTCCCCCATAACCTCTCTAGCATGTCAGTTCTTAGACTGGTACACATTCCAAAATCCTGGCTTTAGAGTTCCTTGATTTTCTCAGCTCCATTGACCTCCATGTCTGCTAGAGTCTTGTAATCCAAGAAAATAATCATATTTTAGAACTCATCACTACCTGGAAATGATATACCCTCCAATATCATTCTAAAACTTTGAAACTCTCAGCCTTATCATAGTTCTTAAATCAGTTCCTTCTGCTTTCCATTTCTAAAATTCCTGTCACAAGCTTCCATATTTTCTAATTCATTATTATTTTTAATTAAAAATTTTATGGATGAATTTAGTTCTTCTATCACATTCATTTCTCAGTATTATCTTTCATCTCCCTTCCCTGCCTACAAACATCCCCTACAACAACAATTGGTGATGATGATAATGATATTAAAATATTAATGATATTAAATGATATTAATATTAATAATGATATTAAAAGTTCAGCAAAGCCAACCAGCATATCATCATTTCTAACAGCATGTGCAATAATTCACACACCAACAGGAGAGTCATTCCCTTATTCTTCCTGAACTTGTTCTCTCCTTCTATTATAACTTTTGGTCTCTCAAATCTCTATCAGCCTTGCAAGCTGGCTTCATGTTTCCCTTCTCCCTACTCAGGCCTTTAATCTCATTGGTAGTCATTTCAATGGTCCTCAGTTTCTTAGTACTTGGTTTACCAATTCCCAACTCCAGGGTAAACTTCCTGGATTTAAAACTATGAATCAACTTGTTTTCTGCTTTTGTTCCTGAACTGCCAAGAATTGCTGGTAAATGTTATGAAACTGGGTCAGTTGGCTCTGATATAAATTCATGCTATGTAACCCCTGCTGGGCCTTCATTGCTATTTGTCAAACATTATCTTTATCCTTAGCAGACTTCTGATGACATTACCCATAGTGTCTCTTCCAAACCGTCTACTCAAGCCTTTCTTATCACCCCATTGTTTCCCCTTAAACCCGTCCCCTTTTAACTCCCAAATTTCTGCTGAAAGATCTACCTTTATGCAAATCACTTAAATTTGAAATATGAAAGCCATCCCAGTAAAAAGAACTGATTTTTTTGGGTCAGAGAAATTTCTTGCTTCCTCTGTGACTTTGGGCAAATCATTATTTACTTCTCAGTTTACCCATTTTTGAAATGACAAGGGTTGTGCTATGACCTCTAAGGTCCTTCTAGCTCAAACTTGGATTTTCAACTTTACTTCCTCTTTCACTATTTTTACAATTCATGAAATATTGGATCTTATCAATTTTATTTTCAGAACTATTAGTTATCTAGCTCCTGTGCTCCATTTTCATCCCTACCATTTTAATTTGATCACACCACTTTTTGTCTACACTATTGCACTAATCTTCTAACCCCTTGCTTCCAAATTCTCTTCTTCCAATTTATCTTTAATAAACTGCTGCCTTATTATTAATGTCTCTTTAGCACTATTCCTTTTCCAAATATTCAAATGGCTCATCTTCATTTATGGAATAAATTGCAGACTATTTAAATTGATATTCAAGGTAATCTGCAATTTTACTCTAATTTTGCTCCTTAGTCTTATCATTCCCTGGATTTATCCTTTCTAACCACTTCTCTGTCTTCTTTCATATTTTTCCCTATGCCAAGAATGTTCTAATCTGCCCTTAGAAACCCTGCCTATTCCTTTAAGAATTGATCTTAGGTGCCAGTTTCTTTATGTGTTCTTAATGGACATACTGAGATCTAACCCTTTATTCTCTTCAAATGTTATAGAAGTCTCTGTGTTTAGTCTCCTCTTATTACCTATTCATACTCCCCATTTCTATTAAATTTACTAGTGTATTTGTCTTCTTTGCCCATTACTGTAGACTGCTTCTTGAAAGCAAACACTTTTATTGAACTGTCTGTCCTACTCAGGCAGAATTTGTCAGATGGAATATAATAGCATTCAAAGACATAAATTTTTAAAAATTCTGGATCAAGTAAACATTGCTTCTTCTGGACCTTTTCTTTGACCCTTTAGTTGTACTTTTTATGAATTTTCTGCCCAATTAGAATATTAATTCCTTGAAAGCAAAGACTATCTTACTTTTTGCTGTTGTTTGTACCTCAACACTTTGCACAATGCTTGATACATAAACACACTTAATAATTGCCTTTTTCATTCATTCATTCCATAAGCATGGAAAATGGAAAGTTAGCTGTCATTGTAATTTGGGGATAGGATTAGCTTGATGGTACAATGAAAAAAGTGCTAGGCTTGGAGTCGGAAGGATGAGTCTTCCTGAGTTCAAATCTAGCTTCAGACACAAATCTGTTTGCCTCAGTATGGGACTTGGAATTTGGAAGAGTTTATATTCTATTTCTGATCCTTACCAGCTTTGTGACCATGGGGAAGTTATTTAATTTCTTCAAACTTTTTTTTTCTTATGTGGAAAGTAGGGACAGTAAGGCCAAAAGCCAACTCACAAGATTGTTGTGAGGATCAAAGTAAATCATGTATATAAAGTGCTTTGAAAACCTTAAGAGTTATATAAATGCTAGCTATTCTTACTTATTTAGTTATTTTTGTTAGTTATTTAAGGTTTGCAAAATGCTTTAAAATATTATCTTTTTATCTTCACCAACATCCTGGGAAGTTGTTATTGTTGTTGTTCAGTCACTTTATTCATGTCTGATTCTTCATGACCCCATTTGGGGTTTTCTTGGCAGAAATACTAAAGTGAATTGCCATTTCCTTCTTCAGATCATTTTACAGATGAGGAAACTGAGGCATACAAAGTGAAATGACTTGCCCAGGGTCATATAGTTAGTGTCTGAGACCAGGTTTGTACTTTAAAAGATGAGTCTTTCTGACTCCAATCCTGGTGCTCTACCCATTGCAATATCTAGTTGTCCAAATGTTGGGAAGTAGATATTATTATTATCTCTGTTTTACAGATGAGGTAATTAAGGCAGATAGAATTTAAGTGAATTGCCAGAGTCAGCAAGTGTTTAAGCTAGAAACCTAGTAAGAATTTAAGGCAAAATTTGAACTCACGACTTCCAAACTCCAAATCCAGATCCATATCACTTATACTATCCATATGCCAACTATTAACCACAATCTACTTCTTGATAATTTATCCTTCATTGTCTGGGACACTGCTTGTTCCTGGTCTACCTATAATTTGAACTTGGGACCATTCCATATGAATAATTGTTGTTTTGTCATTTATGCTTTTGTCCCCTCTGTCTTCTTCTATTTCCCCCCTGTTATTCTCTTTTCCCTTTTCCAGGAATATCATCAAAGACATAATGTGTTGGGCATATATATGTTATTTCAAACTTTTACTCATGTTCTTCCATATATAGTATCAATGTTGGTGGGAGATTACTAAGGAAACTAACTCATTATAGGAATTAAGAAATTACTATCAGCAGTCATCTTAAGTCTCTGCATATATGTAGATATACACATACATATACATGTGTGTAGAATTAGCTGAGTGAAGACACTCTCATGGGAATATAACCTTCAACTATATAGACTTTATAATAACTTTATTGAGATTTTATAATAACAAATAGAGCTATAGTTAAAAGTTGCAAGTATTTATCCCCTCCTGTTTCCCACTACCTCTTAATTAGCATTTAAATACTTCTTTTAAAAGTGATGATAACTTCGAATTCTCTTATCTGCTGATACTGCAGTTCTCTACGGAAATTTAAATTAAGAATTTGTTATTATTAACTTGTATTCTTTTGTTTCTGGGTTAGATTTCCGCAACTAGAATGTAAGTCTGGACTCCTCCAAACAATGGAAGAAAAAGCCAAGGGGGGGGGGGGAGGGGGCTTCAGCATTCAGAGTATTGTATTTTGCAGTTTATTTTTTGCACTGCTTTTGCTGACACTTTATTAAATGGGAGATCATCATAAACCCCTTTTTGCTTTTTCTTATTCTGAGAGTCTGATTGTTTTTGTGGTTGATACTGTCCCACACACATATACATATATGTATATGTCTCTGCCTGTGTTTTTACATATGTATATATGGGATCTATCTCTGTAATTTTCTGGCTAGCTTTCTGGAGGTCCTTTGGATTGGCCTTGGTCTCAGCATTAATAGACACCACAAGAATGGTCAAGAATAGAGTCTAGAGTCTTCATTGTCTCTTCCAAGTCTCCTTTACAGTCTGTGTCTGTCATAGTCTAACCCAGTCTTGATCTTAGTGCAGGAAGCACTAGATTCATCTCATCATATAAGAAATCATCTCATATATAAGAAATCATCTCATATAAGAAATCATCTCATCAATTCCACTGAGTTAACACCTTGTTTCAAGTATACTTCTTCAGAGTTCAGGCCCTCTACATATCTCCAGTTGTCCTGTTCTATAGCTTGCCATTGGCCCCATAAGACTCTGTAAGAGAGAGGAGCCTTGTGTCATTTAAATCCAATTCATTTGCAAGTCAAGACACATCTCCTTGAGAATGAAGGACAAATAACAACAATGTCTATAAACACACATATATATGTATATACATATACATGTATATATATTTTTGCTTATGTGACATACTTTCTGGACTATTTTGAACCAATTCTTAGTGCTATTATGACTTTCTCTCCTACTAACAAGCACCCTCTCACATTGTCCAAAGTATGCGCAAGTCTATACATTTATTTACCTTAAAAAGATAATTTAAAAGATACCTGCTGCTGCTCAAAAAAGAAAAACCATACAGTATCCATTACAATGTCAAACACAAGTAATTGATTTTTAAAGTTACTGTCTGGTCTGGATTCAGCTATATTTCTGTATCCCTACTTCAGTATTAAGTATAAAAATTTGCCAGGGGAGGGATTCAAGGAAAAGAGAATAAAAGAATACCTTTTTCTACAACTTGTATAATCATGGCTCCCCTGATCCTATAAATGCCTCTAGGAAGCAGATATTATTGTATCCATCATTTGAATGACAAACTGAGGCATGGGGACATTTCTCCCAGGTCACAGTAAGTTTTGGGGGGAGTTTGGGAGAGAACCCAAGTCTACTGATTCCCAGTAAGGGCCAGAGCCAAGAACACAACCCAATCCTCTTGGCATCACAACCACTGCTGTAATCAATCTTTGAACTTAATCTCTGCAATAGCATCATTCCATTTCTATTATCTGTCATTCTGTTTCATGCTTCACTTTTTTCCCCTGGAATCCTCATTGTTGTTACTTTAACCATCCCTATTGTATATAAGTTACTTGGAGTAGGACTCCATTCCTACTTGCCTAGCTCTGTGCTGGCTTCCTTAGTTCTTTCTTTAGGGAGCCTACCACCAATTTTTTTTTTTTTTTTTTTTTTTTTAGTTATCTCCCATAAGATGCTCTAATAAAGCCTATGTTCCCTCTGTTTCCTTTCTTAGGTACAGTAGGGCAAAGTATTTGTATAGCTTTTGGCTTATAATCTTTATATTTAACTAAGGATTTCCTTTGAAGACTCACTGATGATGGGAATTGCTTTCTCTCACTGCTGGGAAAGGCACTATAGAAATAAAATATGTATTGTATTCCTACTCATTTGATTATCTTCTTCCCCAAAGCAGTTTAGTAAATTACCATGGAATCTGTTTTTTGTTTCTCCTCCTTTCTTTTAAGCAAGGAAAGAATTATAGCTGCTAAATTGTTCCCTAGCCTTCTTGCCCAACTTATTTTTCCAAGAAAGATTTGTGTACAATAGAACAGGAGAGGATGAGAAACAACTCTGGTTCTCTAGTCCCCCCTCCTAGTTTTCATGGATCATGAACTGAAAGTTGGAAAGGACCTAGAGGCTTTCTAGTCTAAACCTCCTTGTTTTCTAGGTAGAGGAACTTAAGTTCCTGAGAGGGTGACTTACCAAAAAAAAGTCTGTCAGGTCACAAGAGACAGAATCAGGTTCAAAAACAGGCCATTTGACTCCATGGTTCACCTATTGGAAAACAGCTTGCCTACACCATCATGTATTAAAAGATTCTCTGCTTATGAAATCTACAAAACTGGACATATACTTAACTCATATAAGAAGAGTCCTTGGAAAGTTTGTTGATAACTCTGCAAGAACTATACCAGAAATATCCGTTATTATTTACATTTCTATAGCTATACCTGCCAAAGTTCATTCAGGGAACTATTTAGCCTAAAACTTTTTCACTCCAACCTCCAAAGACTGGTCTTAGATTTGGAAACAGACAGACAAAAGAGGTTGTTTAGTTTAACCAACTAATTTTATAAATGAGGAAAGTGAAGTAGGTCATCTGATCAATCAGTACAATCAGTTCTGCAATCAACAAAAATTTCTTTAGTAGCAGTTGGAACTGAGATAAGAAGAGAATTGAGGCAGGCAGACCAATTAGCTTGTGGCAATAATCTAGGTGAGAAATGATTAAAAGCATGAATTAAGATGGGGGCATTTATTTTATTTTAAGGCACTTTACAAAGACCATCTCATTTGATCCTTATAACTATCCTATGAAATGGTAATATTATTATACTGCTTTTACAGATGAGGAACTGAGGTCAAAAGATGCTAACTAACTTGCCTGTGATCACACAGCTAGTAAATATGTAAATTGAATGAATAGAAGGGAAATCAGATGTTAGGGACATTCTGGAGCTAGAAACAGGATGACATGGCAACTGATTGGTTTCGTCAGGTGATACAAAGTGAAGAATGGAGGAAAACGCCAAAGTTAAAAGATTGGAAGAATGATAATATCTTTGACAGAAATAGTGCAGTTTAGAATGGATATGATTAATTTTAAGGGTAACTATGCTGACAGTTCCACCATGCTGGAAAAATAAGACTGCAAGTATAGTCCTAGAAAAAGTGTCTTTTTATCTCCTCATGAATAATCCAGCTAAACTGATCCTTGTTTCCCATTTATAAACAGTATGTATTTGTGTTATATATGAGTCTCTCTGTGTGAGCATGGATACCAAGAGCAACTTTGATGATGGAATTAGAAGTAATAGGTTGGATGTCAAAAGTCAATTCCATATTGTACAATTAATTAAAAGATGAAGCAAATACAAGATTTTTGTTGACTAAAAATATATAGTAATTAGAGCAAAATAATGTCTCTAATAAGATATATATAGAATTATTCAAGATTCATTAAAGGCCATAATACAGATAACTTTCTTTGAAAGACTGATCATCAATATCAGTGAGGCATAAAATATTTACTCACCAATGTCATGGAAAAGAGTTATCTCAGAGTTGTACTGCACTGTTGTTTGTCCTTGTTCTTGAAGAGGACAATAACATCAGGAAGAGATGCCATGATTTGCAAGTGAATTTGGACTGAAGTGAGGGAGAGCTGTGTAAAGTCCTCTTCCTTCTTTTCCTCTTCAGAGCCATCTGGATCTAGAGGCAAGATATAGATCTAGGTGGCTGGAGGTGGCCCTGGATGGAATGGGAGACCTTGGCCTTTATAAACTAAGGTCTTCAATTGGTCTCAGTTTGACGAGGCTGCACCTATTCAGTGATTAAGGCTAGGTAACAACTGAGGCAAAAAAAAAAAAAATCCTCTTTCACCTAGTCAAAAAAAAAAAAAACTAACTAAATAAATAAATCTCTTGGTGCTCCTGATTGGAGACAGATTGTGTCATTTGTATTAAGCTCTAGGATATTTTATATAAGGAACTGAGAATTAAAAAAGCTTTTGTTTTTATATTTTAAGATAAAGTTTTATTGTATTTTAAATTGTAAAAATTTAGATTCTAGACACCATTTGGTCTTTGGATCATAGTTTACTGACTGCTGCTGTAGGTGAGATCCTAGATAATTTAGGTATTTATGGGTGACTGAAAAGAATGGCAGAAATATCCATCCCATAAAAACCAAAGGGATAAAGAATGCCTATTGTTCATGGCATAGCATGTAATTGAATAGTCAAACTATAGAATTCATGTATCAACATATGTTTTGTCATCAACAAATGAACAATTGGCTGGGTCTAGAATTAAAAGTAAAAAGAGAAGAGATTGAATTGTCTTTGAAACACTATACAATTTGTGAAGAGTCGCAGATAACAATGAGCTAATAAAGTGGGAGACTGGAAGAATGGTACCTTTGGAAAAAATAGAGGAATTTGAAAGAGGGACAGATTTGAAAGAAAACATAATTTATTCTATATAGGACATACTGAGTTTGAGTTATCTATTGGACCTTCAGTTTGAAACATCAAATAGTAAGTTGGTGAAGCAAGACTGAAGGTAAAGGGGAAAAGTGAGGCTGGAGTTGTAGATCTGTGAGTTATCTGTAAAACAATGACACTTAAACCCAGTGAAGGAGATGGAGTCACCAATGCAGAGATTATAGGGTGAGAAGGGAGGGAAGCCCCAGAAAGATCTGAGTTATAACCACACATAAGGGTCAAGGTGTGAATTTTGAGTCAATAGTGAAAGTTAAGAAGGAGTGGTCAGGGGCAGCTAAGTGGCATAGTGGATAGAGCACCAGCTGTGAAGTCAGGAAGATCCCAGTTCAAATTTGACCTTAGGCACTTAACACTTCCTAGCTGTGTGACCCTGGGCAAGTCACTTAACCCCAATTGCTCAGGGGAAAAAAAAATAAGAGTGGTCAAACAAGTTGGAGAAAAGTCAGCTGAAAATAAAGTCATGAAAATCCAGAGAAGAAAGAGTATCCATAAGGAAAAGGTGTTCAGTGAGTCAAATATAGTGAAGACATCAAGAAAATGAGAATGGAGGGGAGGAAAAAAAAAACATATTTGGCAGCTGAGACAACATTGGTAACTTTGTAAAGAGTAGTTTCTGGTGAGTGAGGTCAGAAACTAAGTTACAAAGTGTGGAGAAGTAAATAGTGAAATGAGGAAGTAGGTAAAGTGGAATGGATATTGTGTTAGGAGTTAGAAAACCAGGGTTTTGCCAGATGTGTTAGTGTAGGACTGTAATCCTTACAATGAAGAGAAGCTGAGGCTGATGGATTGTTCAAGTTTGGAAGTTCTGAGGTTCAGTGTTGAAGTTGATTGGGCATACAATAAAATCTGGCATCAGTTTGATATGACGAGTAGAAAAAGATACCAGGCTATCTAAGGAGATGTGAACTGGTCCAGGTCAAAAATCTTATTGTATTGAGTTAAATAAAATGGAACCAGGCTATAAGTTTCTTTTTAGTACAGGGATTTCTTTTCTTGCCTTGCAGGGACTTCATTTAAGTATTTCAGGGTATGAATCTAATACCAGCTAAAGTTGGTTCATAGAAATTGTGTTTCACAACTCCCTGGGCTCAGCCTATGAATATAGCTGTAAAATCTGTCACTACTGAAATGATAGTGTAATGAATGCTTGGGATATTCCCTGGGGATGAATTAAAACTGGGGGGAGACAGAGGCCCAGACATTTGGAGGGCTCTACTGGCCATTCATCACCAGGAAATGGCCCTCATCTAGTTGGTTACTATTATTGCAAATTAAAAACAAAAGTAGGAATATAGTTCTTTTAAAATTCCTCTTCCTTGTTATTTCAGATGGGTAATTCCTCACCTAACATAGCTAGGTGGGAAAGAAATTCACCATCTACTAGGCTGTGAAATTGCTTTGAGTCTTCCCTCATTATCCTATTTATTTAATAATCAAGAGTAATCATCATGAATTCTAAAACCTTGGTGACACAAAACTGTTGAAAGGGAATGTTTTGAGTATTTAATGAAAATCTGTTTCTCCTTAAAGGGATGGGGAGGAGTAAGGAGGGAAGTATTTGGATGGAATTCCTAGTGTTACCATTTTGCATGGTGTAAACTGAGCTCAGAATTGGAAATAAGTGGAACAAATTTCCCAGTCCAAGGACCACCAGATTCCCATATAGAATGGATATGTGAATCACATATAGGTTCACTTCTATCTTATTCACTCACAGGGAGCACCCATTATGTGACTAATATAGAATCTTTATTTAACAAAGACCTGGTAACCCATATACATGTCATCTCCCCTAATAAAATGTAAGTGAAGGACAGGGCTAAATCTTATTTTATTTTTCTACCCTGGGCTGTTGAACTGATATTTAAGTGCTATCCAGTCACATGCCCCACCCCCCCTTCCTGGGCCTCTCACATGATCTCACATGTAGCTGTTAGTGGCTGGATTTGCACTGATATAGAACAGATGATTGTTCAGCAAGTGAAGAACCCACCATTGTCAAAAGCAAGGGACAAGTTTTCATCTCATTTCACCATTTCTCCGATGATAACAAAATAAATACCGTAAGAGAGGGAAGCAACCAGACACCCCAGCTTGCTAACCTTCTTCAAAAATATTTCATAAGAGCTATCTCTAGAGAAATTCCCAAGCATTTGAAGTGGGTTGATAGTGACTTTTTGCAGCAATAAGATAAATCTGCTTGTCTGAAACACCAGAAAAGTCATCTTATTATTTCAGTTTCCTTAGGGCAGTAAAGCTTGGGGGGTGGGTGGGTGAAAAAAAAAATCACTGTTTCTTGAGCTTTTCTTTCCTCAAATGATTTGCTGTGGTGTCATGCCATTGCCATAGTCTCTTTTCCCCTAAAGGCAAACCTAGCTCCTAGAGGCCAGATGCTGTGTGCTTTTGGGTTCTTCTGGATATCCAAGGATAACTGGGATGGAACCCTTAGGGAAAGTGACCAGTGATAGAAGACAGGGAAACTGATATATAGATCCTTGGGTTTGAATAAAAGTTGATGCACAAATGGGAGTTTCATAGCAACAAAAAGTTGTAGGAAGCTCTGAAAAAAGCACTGTCTTGGGAGTCAAGGGACCTTTGATGATTATCACTTGCATTATGTTGAACAATTTACCTCACTCAACTGGCCCTCAGTTTCCTCATTTCTAAAATGAAGCAGTTGAATTAACTGACCTATCTTTTCCATTCTATTGATCAGTAAACATTTATTAAATATTTACTATATTCCAGGCACTGTTTCTATCCATTGGGATACAAAAAAAGAGATAACAGTCTTTTCCCTCTAGAAATTTATGATATAATGGAGGATAAAAACATGCAAACAGATATATACAAATAAGGATGTAATTATGAGGGAATTCACATGATCCTAATTGGGTTTTGTCAGTTGTTGGGTTTTTTTGGTTTGTTTTTGTTTTTGTTTTTGAATAGAATACCCAGCACACTGGATACTTTTGTTCAAATCCACAGATGCTAAACTATCTTCTTGGAGCCTCCTAGGACTATCCTAGGGACAGTACGACTCTGGCACTTGAAAATACCATCTCTCTCTCTTTGCTACTTTTTTTGAGGATAAATTCTCTTAAACTGGACCAGTTCTATAATTCAGGAAGAATCCAAGTCCTCCTGAAGATCCTGACTTGTTTCAGAACAGTTTTATGGAATTTAGAACAGCCTAATCAGGACCTACCCCTACCCTCCCACTCAGATTCCACTGCTAATACACTCAGGGGGACCTTGGACCAGCGTCCATCCAGTCCCAGACATAAGGCTCCCAGAGAGACAGAAGTATTCCAACCCCAGTGTGGTCCCAGCCCAATTCCCTGGGGTGGCCCAAGGTATCCTGGAACAGCCCTAGGTTTAGGGTGTGGGCCCAGGCAGGAAGCTACAGGGGCAGCAAATCTCCCTCCAGCCACAGAAAAGAAAAAGAGGTGAGCGGTTTGGCATCTCCTGGGGGACAGCTCACTGGCACTTCATTAGTTGGACTGACCACTTCATCTTCAGGGGATGACGCCTGTTTTCTGATGTCTGCCTAAAACTGCTCCTCATTAATTCCTCTTTAAGTGGTACACTCTACCAGGTATAGAAAGACTGTAGGGTTTGCCCATAAGACTTCTTTAGGCTCATTTAAAAGAATAAGGAGGTCTTTGATAGACTGAGCTTCTCTTCATGCTGGCCCAGAATATAGCAATGTGGTAGTGAGATTGATTGAATATTCCTGGAAATGATTAAGAGATCTGAGTTTTAGTCCCCGGTGTATCTCTTCATAATTGAATGATTTTCAGTAATGGAACCTCTACAGGTGTCAGTTTCCTCATCTGTTAAACGAAAATTCAATCTAATGTAGCAAACATTTATTAAAGCTCACTATGTTCAATTCCTTATGCTTGGTGCTAGGAATACAAGGGAAACATGCAATTGTGTCTGACCTCAAAGAGCTTTTATTCCTTTGGTGGTGGAAACATGTCCATGAGCTATGAGAAACAAATATAACTAAAGTAATTTCAAGACAAAAAATGTATTAATAACTTAGGGGAGTAGGGGGGGAAAAACACCTCATCTAGGAAATGACCCTTACACTAAGCTCTGTAGAATATTAGGGATGCTTGAAAGAAGAAACTAGAAATACTTTTCAGGTATGGAGTACAATGTGTAGCTAACAGCTAGCAAGCCAGTTTGTATTTTTACTGCAGACATTAGGGAGCTATTGAAGAGCTTCCTTGTCTACCTCCTGGGGTAGCTATGAGGATAAAATCAGATCATGTGAGAAAAGTATTTTTGTGCATAATATAAATCATCAAAACAATATATCATACTATTCCTTTCATCTTTTCCAATGGGGTTTAGATAACACAATCCTCTATTTTGCTTTTTCCTTTATATTACATCTTCTATGGAATCTCACACAGGAGAATAAAATTACTTGTTTTAGTTGAATAAAATTATTAAGAATTAAGTAGAATAAAATGGGATATTTGTTAAGTGCTTTGCAAACCTTAAAGTTCTACATAAATGTAATTATTAGCTATTACATAGACTTACTAAAAGCATACTTTTTACAATTCCAGTAGCAGATTCATCAACATATATACATATGCATACACATATATAGAGATAAATATACATATTTATGTATGTATGTATGTGTAGGTGGGTGTACACATTTGTATATATACACACAAACAACTCTATCTATCTCTATATCTATATTTTCAGCTGATTCTGATCTTCTCCAGTAGGTCTACACTTAGTGTTTTGCTTATGTAAGTTAAAGATCATGAACATGACATTTATTAAAAATGTATACTTAAAGTTTTATGAATCAATGCTGTGTCTAGGTAATCATGGGTAACAGTTGTGGTCTAGTTCCATTACAATTCATTGGTTTAAATAATATTGTAAAGAATTCTGAAAGACTTAGGAATTCAATAAAGTGACCAATGGCAATTCTAGGAGATTCAAGATGAAATATGCTGCTCACTTCTTGACAAGTGATTCCTCAATGTATGAATTAAGGAATATTATTATTTTTTGACATGACCAATGCAGAAATTTGTTTTGCCTGACTATATATGTTTGTAGGAGGGATATAATTTTTCTTGCTTTCTTAATTTTAGAGGTTGGGGTAGGTAGAATGAAGGAATGGGGGTCTGAAAATGAAATAAAATTTTAAATTAAAAAAAATGGTTTTCTTCAATACCTCTTCTTGAGGTCTATATTTAAATTTGTCAGTACATAAATAATAATAATAATCCTTGCCAATAAATTATGTCTTATTAGGTATTCACTAGATATGTTTTACTGTCATTTTCTTGCATTTCTTGCAATGATATTGATTGTTGTCTGGACTATACATGTATATATAAAACAACATAATAACATATATAATGTATAAAATTTTATTATAATAATCTATATAATCCTCTATACTTAATGTTGGCAATGACTTGGTCCTAAATTGCCAACATAAGTCTCTCCATTTTCAAACAAATTCACTTGATATTCATTTGTTATGTGTGTGTGTATAGATATACATAAACAGATATAGATAGACGGACATATTGTTGACTAAGTACATATTGATGGGTTCCCCTGGAAAGCCTTTGAATTCTGCTCCTGGATCTTAGTAATTTCATAAGCTCTATTCCAAAGGAAATCATTTTCAGTTAGGTTCAACATATCCAATGTTTTATAGTTATTACTTTACTATTGCTTGAAGAAATGCCTGGTGTTTCCAAAAATAATTCTATACTTTTTTTATTTGTTATATGTTCTCAGAATATTTTTCAATCCTCTTCCTCCTTTTTTGACAAGAAAATATTAATCTTTCTATAATTGCCTTAGCATGACAGACTTAATGTTCATTGATACTGTTCAGGTTTTTTTGTTTTGCTTTGTTTTGTTTTTTGGGGGGTACTTTTCAAATCTCTTAAGTCTGTTTGCCATTTCCAAAAGTATACATTTCGACATTTATTATGGAGGTGTCAATTTCTTTAAATATGTTTTTTGATTTCATTTTTATTTCAAGATGTCACTAAATCTGTTATTATATGTAGCTAAAGCCTTCTCTTTGAAGTTTTTGTGCCTGATGTGTTTTATTGAAGGAGGCTAAAGTCTTTATTTTTATTCCTCTGGTCATTGTTTCTTCCATATACAAACTCAAAATCTTCAATTTCTATGTGTCTTTGACATACATGTAGAATTATATACTTATCAAGTTCAAATGAAATTTTGACATATTTAGGTAAAGATTCCATGACTAAGTAATCAATAATGCAGTTTGTTTTGACTCTATCTGTCTATAATTTAGGAACCATATTTAATGCTCTTTGGAAGAGATGATTTGGACAATGTAATAAAAAAAAAACAGTATATCTATATCTATATGTCACTTTGAAAATATTATCAAACTCTATAAATTTATTTATAATAATTATTATTATTGTTAATAGTTATAGCATTAGTGGTGGTGGTGGTGGTGTTGCCTTTTTCACCTGCCATTCAATAATTCCTGAAATAATTAAAAGCTACATATTACATCATTCAGATTTTTTGACACACTCCTTTTTCCCCTCCTCAGACAATATATTGTGTTCTTGTGTTTATGGACTATTTTTCATGATAGAAGCTATGGATACTTCTCCTTCTCTTCCTCTTCTTCCCATTTTCCAGTCTACATCTATCTATCTATCTATCTATTTATCTATCTGCTTATTTATTTTCATTTGCTTTTATGTTTATTTGATTATTTCTGGACCTGTAATTTTATCTTTATAATGAGTTCTCAGTGAAGGACTTCCTTTACTAATAGAATTTGATACCTTTGCATTGTACAGGCTTGGAGAGTACGTGAGACCCTTGGCACAGAAATTAGAGAATTAATTGATCTAGGAATCAGTGCTACCTTTGAAATAGATTGTTTATATGACCATTGGCATTAATGCCTCTGAGCAACTCTCTAAGAACAGCCCACATTGTTAGAAGGAAAATCATATCTTTGGTCTGGCTCTGAGAATGTAAACTCACTCTGTACTCTTTCCTTTCTTATATGAAAGTCCTATTGGTCCTTTAAAAGCACAATTTAATCCCTATTCCCAAAATGCCTAATCTGGAAGAATAGAAAAAAGCAGTGGTTCTGGAGTCAGATGCTCAAATCCCAGATGATTCAAATCCCAGTGTAATCTGGTATATGCCATTTAACTTCTTTGATATTATTTCCTCAAAGAAGTGCCTCCAAGGTCCCTTCCATCTCTAGATTTCTGATCCTATGAATATTTCCTACTGTACTCATCTAAATCTAGTTCTTTTTTCAACTCACTTTGTTTTTACATAAGTAGTAAACAACATAACACTTAATTGTTCTCCATTTCATGGATGCTAGCTTTGTCTCCCCTAACTTGCAGACAGAACAGGGAACATGTCATTGCATTACCTACAGAAGCCCAAAATGTGTGAGGCACTTGGTAAATGCTTGATATTTAAATTAATGAGATTTATTTTCTTTGAGGTTCATTGATTAGCTGAATGGCTTTGCTAGGTATGCTTTATTGATTTACTGATATTTTCTAGATGGCAGAGCTAGATATCATAGTAAATACAATCCTTGGATTGGCAGGAGGTTCTTGGAGGCAGGAGGATCCAAATTAAAATTTTACCTCAGACACAATAGTTAAGTGACTCTGCATAAGTCTCTTAAATTTATTTGCCTCAAGTTTCTCATCTATAAAATGAACTAAAGAAGGAAAAGATAAACCATTCCGGTATCTTTGTCAAGAAAACCCTAGATGGGATTGTGAATAATCAGACATGACAATGAACAATTCTGGGTGAAGTATTTCTATCTTCTTATCTTGAATAGTCTTCTGATATAGGCTACATAGTTTAGGGAGAACGTTGATAAACTAGATTATATTCAGAGGAGGGTAATCAGAATGTTAAAGGGCAAAGCCCTACGGATGTGATAACTACTTTAAGATACTTAAAAGGCTATCATGTGAAAGACAAATTAGGCTAGTTCTTCTTGGTCTTTTGGGATAGAACCAAGAGCCTTGTGCAGAAGTTTTAAAAGAAAATTGAAGGGATAGAACAAGATTAAGAAGCTAAAAGGAGGGAAGAAGATTTAGATATGGAACTGTTTTAGTGAGTGCATAGGGAGCCATCTACATGTTAAAAACTAATTATTTACAAAGCAAGTTAAGGTTTACAAAGCAATTTATGATTTCACTTACTTGATACTCACAAAAACTTTAGAGATAGATGCTAATATTATTTTCTTACAGAATGAGGGAAACTGAGACATGTAGTGGTTGTGTCTTGTCCAGGATGACATAACTAGTAAGTGTCTGAGGCTATATTTAAATTCAGGTTTTTCTAATGCCAAATCTGATTTTCTATCTACTGTATCCCTGAGTTGTTTTATACAATTCATATGCATTCATACGTATACAATCATATATATGTATTATATACATGGATGTTATATGTATACATACATTCATATGCTGATAATATGCTTTCTGGAGGTATTGCTGTTCCTTAAATCATTCTCCCCAGCTCAGTTCACTGATATATATCATCTGTTGGCTTTTTTTTTTTTAATGAGATAGAATTCTTTAGTTCTTTGCAATTAAATGTGAATGAGTTTATTTGATCCTTTTTGGGGAGCAGGTTTTGACTTAGAGGGAGGTAAAAAGGATGTGTTTAAATAGAGTTCTTCAGTGGCCTCCAGGCACTGAGGGGAAAGGAAAGGATGTAAAAAAGGGAACATCTAATCTTACCAGATATAAAATGTTCAAGTAGAATGTAAGTTTCTTGATGGTATGGACAATTTCATTTTTATTGTGGCATTCCTATTTGTGGCTACCTGTCATATTGTATCTCTTTAATAAAATGATTATGGATTGATTGATTCAATTTGATTAAAGGAAAATAGAATACCAAGAAAATATTCACCATGGTTGTTTGTGAATTTCCCCTACAGTTAGCCCTCTTGTACATTAACTTTTGCTACTAGCTCCTTAAACTCAGAAATAAGTAGCAAAAAATAAATTAATCAATAAAACAAATTATTGAGGACAGGGCTTTGGAGTCTGAAGCAGATACTGTAAACTAGGTTTCTGAAATCAGCATTTTGGATTTTCCTTTTGACTTTCTGGGAAGTTACTAATGAACCTCTACATGCCTTTAATTGCCTTGTTTGTAAATACTTAATTTTCCATCTCTCCAGGGGACATTTTAGTTTCAGTAATGTCACTTTCAGCAAAGGACCTTTCAGGTCCATAAGAGTAGAGTATAAAGTATCATCATTATTATAATTATTAATAATAAAATTAAAATACTTATATTGGAATTTTTGTCAAATTTGTAGGAAGAAAAATGGGTTAAGGAAAGAGATGTGGGGAAAGTAGGGAAAGAGCTAGGGAGCAAAACATCCTGGTTCAGTGGAATACTGTATGTGGTAGGGGAGAGATGTGGACAAGGTTGGAGGTAGGGGCACCAAAGGGAGAAGTCTACAATTGGTACCAGATGTGATCAGAAGCTAATGACCTGACAAACACTGTAGCCATAAAACAAATTCTTTAAAAAGGAAGCAAATGGAAATACAAGCTAGTGAAAGAATTTGCAGCAGCTGCCCTAAAACCATTTCTCACCTCATAAACAGGTCTGGGTTTGGCTTCTTCCCCTCCCCCACCCCCATCTTCCATCTTCCATCTTTCCCTTTCAATGTTTTCTTCCCTCCCCCCCCCTTTGCCAATGCTGAATGGGCTCTTCCACTCTGGTTGTCATGGCAACGGTGGCTAATGGAACCCCAGCTAGTTGGTGGTAGGCTCATTCCATAAAGGCACTCGGAATAATTTTGGGGTGACTTGTCTCAGCACATATTTGTACATGGCGGTGACGTGAGTTAATTGGATGGAGCGGCTGCAAAAACAGCACCTTATTTCACATTAATTCCTTTGGCAATGAGCTGACACAAGGCAGAACTGTTAATATCTCCCCGGTATCCAGCACTTTTTGTCTCATCAGCTTAAAGAAAATATTCTGCCTCCTGAATGGAATCTTTCATGTCTCCATCCTCAGTGTTTTACTGTCTTTATGAATATCTCATCTGGTCCAAAGAAGATGTCTGATGTATGAAGTAGAAGGAAAAACAGAATGAGTCAAAAGACCCAGCTTCCAGTCCTTACTGTTTCTCTTCTGGGTATCAGTTTCTCCATCTATGAAACAGGAGGTTTCAATCATTTTTTGGATCTCAGAGTTGGGTGAGAACTCAGAGCCCCCTAGTCCAAATGGCATCTTCCCTAAAATTCCTTCTATCTTATGTCCAAAAAGTGGTCACCAAGCTGCTCTAGATGTCCTTTGGTGAAGAGGAAACCACAACCTCCTGAGAAAATCCATTTCCCTAGAGATATCTTCCTGCTGTAATGGCCTGTGGTTCTATGATATATGAGTTTTTCAAAGACAGGGAGACAAGAATGTTGCCCCTGCTTCAAACTCTAATAAGAGAGATGGCAATATAATAGCTTATGAAGCAAAATGAAGACAAAACAAATATAATTTGTTTTATCCCCTTGCTCACTTCCATTCTAGTTTGGGACATTTGACCCATTCCTTCAGGTCAAGTGATAATTGGCATCAGAGCCTGGAGTCAATGAAAATTCATCTTACTAAGTTCAAAACTTGCCTCAGACAATTACCAGCTATACAATCCTGGTAAAGTCACTTACCCCTGTTTGCCTCTGTTTACTTATTTGTAAAATGAGCTAGAAAATAAAAGAGAAAACGATTCCAGTATCCCTGCCAAGAAAATCCCAAATACAACTAAACAACAGCTTAACCTCTGCTTATCCTTGGGAAAACAGTGGTAGTTAAAGTTCTCACTGTTGATGATTTAGGCCTGGATATGTAACTATATGATGGGTTTACTACAAGCTAAAACCATAGCCCCTTATTTAGCTTAAGTCCTTGTTTCCTTATTTTATAGATAAAGTCATCCCTTGATAATTTAAAAGCATATTATCACTGGTACCACAAACCAAGGATAAAAAAAAAAAAGAAATAGAAGATGAAGGTCAGCTCAGTCAATTTGGCTAATGTTAAGTGATTCTGATTTAAAAAGAAAAAAAGAATTAAGTTGAGTTAGAAGGATGTTCAAACCACTAACTAAGAATGGAGTTTTGAATTTTGTAGATTTCAAATTCTTACCAACTTTTTTTTTCTTTTAGTCCAGACCTGTGATTTGAAAGCTAAGCTATGAATTTAAATTCAGCCTAAGTCACTTAGTAGCTGTGTATAAAATTTTCTCAATTGTAAAAGAGGGATAATAATAGTATCTACTACCCAAAGTTCTTATGAGAAATAAATGAGATAATATTTCTAAAGTACTGCAAATACTTAGTAAACATTTGTTCTCTTCTGTGGATACCCCCTTTGCAAATGCATATCACCTTATTTTATGTCATTTATAATTTTATAGAATTGAGAAACCTGAGCGGTTCGAGGTTACATCCAGGGTCACACAGACACCATATATCAGAGTTAAAATTTAAACTCAGTTCTCCGACTTCAGTATCTGTTGTTTCTCCATTCTATCAGACTAGAGTCTGACTACAGTCACCTGAATTCTATTGTCTTCTCCCATACCATTCACCTACACAATGATCACTTGATGGAATTATTGATTGGATATGATCCTTTTGAGTTCTACAAATAATTGTTTCTACCTCATCTCCATTAAAATATCATAGAGTTTAGCAAATGTATTTTAATTCTGCTTGTAAGATTTACTTGTAAAGATTATTTTAAAATCTATATTTGAGTGAGTATAATTATAATGAGAAAACAGTTGATATTTATATAGATTTAATGACTTTTTACATACATTGCTTCATTTAAATCATAAAGCATTAATAAGAGATAGGTCCCTAACTTCTAGCCAAGATGGCAGAGAAGACACATGCATCTATCTAAGGTTTTTCTTGAACTCAGAATACTTTTTTTCATGATATGACTGCAGAATTAGTGCTTGACTGAAAAACCCCACAAATACATTGCCAACAGAAGATACTGTAGAAATTTGCCAGAAAAGGTCTGTTTTTGCTTGCAGGGGGAACAGTTAGACCAGGCTCGGATTGTAGGCAGGCAGTGAGAGCATGGAAGGCAGCTCTCACTGAGCAGATTGGAGGGGTGTGGGGTGTAGTTGCAGCCGTTGGAAAATTTGCAGGGAGAACCTTATCCTGTGTGAGCTTCTTTGCCCTGGCCGGAAGCCAGTAAATCAATAGAGAAACTAAAAACACAGCAGGTAAAGACTTCAATCCTGAAACACCGGGGTCTCTCAGGACCGGGCCACACCCACCCAAGACTCAGAGTGACTCAGCATGCTCTCAGAGTCTCAGAGAGTAGTTGCTATGCAGGCATCACAGCCATTGCTGTTCCACTACTACTTCATTGCTACCTCCTGTAGTCTGTAGAGGAAGCTTGGTGATACCTTACTGTCCAAAAAGCAGAACACATTTACTTTTTTTGTTTGTTTGTTTTCTTTGATTCTTTTTTGTCAAAATGAGCAAAAAAAATAAAGCACATTCTATTAAAAAATTCTATATGGATAGAGAGCAGACTTCAAATCCTGAGGAGACTAAAACCAGATTGTCTCCAAATGAGTTCCCAAAGGCGATATGATCTGGTCCCCACCACACAAAATTCTCATAGAAGAAATTAAAAAGGCTCTTACAGGAGAGCTAGAAGAAAACTGGGAAAAGGAAAGGGAAGCTTTTCAAAAGGGTCTGGATAAGTCATCCCACTCATTTAAAGACAGAGTGCAAAAAGAAATCAAATCCCTGAAAAATAGAATTAGTCATTTGGAAAAGGTAAAAATTCCAAGAAAAACAGAATTAGTGAATTGGAAAAAGAAAATAAACGTCTAAAAAATGAAATTGGTGAAATGGAAAAAAAATTTCCATAGAACAAAACAACTCACTTAAAAACTCAATTGGACAATTACAAAAAGAAATTTAAAAAGTAAATGAAGAAAATAATTCATTAAAAATCAGAATTGAACAAATGGAAATGAATGATTCAAGGAGACACCAAGAATCAGTCAAGCAAAACCAAAAAAAAAAAAAAAAAAAAATGAAACAATGGAGAAAAATGTAAAATATCTACTTGGGAAAACAACAGACCTGGAAAATAGATCTAGGAGAGATAATCTCAGAATTATTGGATTTCCTGAAAATTATGATGAAAAGAGTCTCGACACTATTTTCCAGGAAATCATCAAAGAGAATTGCCCAGGTGTTATAGAAACAGAGGGTAAAATAGATATTGAAATTATTCATCAATCACCTACTGAAAGAAACCCCAAAATCAAAACTCCAAGAAATATTGTGGCTAAATTACAGAACTATCAAATGAAGGAAAAATATAACAAGCAGCTAGAAAAAAACAATTCAAATATAGAGGAGCCACAATAAAGATTACTCAGGATCTAGCGGTTTCCACATTAAATGATCGAAGGGCCTGGAATCTGATATTCCCAAAGGCTAAGGAACTTGGTATGCAGCCAAAAATAACTTACCCAGTCAAAATGCGCATTTTTTTCTAGAGAAAAAAAGATGGGCATTCAGTGGAATAGGTGAATTTTATCTATTTTTGATGAAAAAACTGGAACTAAACAAAAAGTTTGATCTCCAAATATAGAACTCAAGAGAAACATTAAAAAGTAAAAAGAAATCTTGGGAACTATATTTCTGTTATGAATATACATAAAGAACACATGTATAATTTGGTTTTACAGTTATAATAGAAAAAAAAGAAACTAGAGGTGGAAAGGCAACTGTACCAGAAAAAAAGGTAAAATGAGGCTACTATATCTCATGAAGAGGCAAAGGAAACCTATTATATCAGAGGGAAAGAAAGGGGGATGAACATAGTGTGTATCTTACTCTCATCAGAATTGACTTAAAGAGAGAAAAAAAAAAAAACATTAGACATATTCTAATTACAGAGAAACTTCTCCCACTGCATTGAAAAGTGGGAGGAGGAAAGTGAAAAGGGAAGGAGTAAGCTAAGCAGAAGGGTGTTATGGGCCAGAACTTGAAACAAGATGCTAGTCAGTGGAATTTATCTAATTTAGCATGGGGCTTAACAATTCTCTAGTTCAATATATGTACTTGGTACTTATTACAGTTGTACAAGATTCACACCTTTAAGAGAGCATATTATAAGCTAGAAGCCTCAGCCAGGATTCAGTTGGGGAGATTCAGAAGCCAGAGAAGGCAGTCGGGGAGATTCAGAAGCCAGAGCTCAAGCTATCGGAACCAAGACAACAGAAGGCCTCTAAGAAAGCTAACTGGACCACAGGAAAGGAGACAAGACTTGGAAACAGACAATAAAGAATTTGGATTTTAATACCTGGCTGCATTTGGGGTGATTACTGAACTGAAAGAAAGGATGCCCCCAGAAGCCCTCCAAAAACCTGCTCCCAGAGAACATTGCATTTTAGAGAAGAATATTACAGAAGGGAATACAGAAATTGTGAGGAAAGGGGATAAGAAAAGGAAAGGAATTCTAAGGTGGGGGGAAGGGATCCTAAAGAGGAAGGGGCTGCATGATGCAAGTGATGTTCACAAGTTTAATACTGGGGAGGGGGGTAAAGGGGAAGGAAAGGAGAAAAGCATAAGCAGGAGTTAACAAGATGGCAAGAAACATAGAATTAGTAATTTTAATCATAAATGTGAATGGGATAAACTCCCCCATAAAGCAGAAATGGATAGCAGACTGGATTAAAAGCCAGAATCCTACAATATATTGTTTACAGGAAACACACTTGAAGCAGGGCTATACAGAGTAAAGCTAAAAGGCTGGAGCAGAATCTATTATGCTTCAGGTCAAGTCAAAAAAGAAGGGGTAGCCATCCTGATCTCAGATCAAGCAAAAGCAAAAATTGATCTAATTAAAAGAGATTAGGAAGGGCACTATATCTTGCTAAAGGGTAGCATAGATAATGAAGCAATATCAATATTAAACATATATGTACCAAGTGGTATGGCATCTGAATTCTTAAAAGAGAAATTGAGAGCTGCAAGAAGAAATAGACAGCAAAACTATAATAGTGGGAGATCTCAAACTTGCACTTTCAGAATTAGATAAATGAAATCACAAAATAAATAAGAAAGAAGTCAAATAGATAAATAGACTATTAGAAAAGTTAGGTATGATAGCTCTTTAGAGAAAACTAAATGGAGACAGAAAGGAGTACACTTTCTTTCAGCAGTTCATGGGACCTATGCAAAAATTGACCATATATTAGGACATAAAAACCTCAAATTCAAATGCAGAAAGACAGAATTGATAAATGTATCCTTTTCAGATCATGATGCAATGAAAGTTACATTCAATAAAAAGCCAGGAGAAATAGACCAAAAAATAATTGGAAACTAAACAATCTCATCCTAAAGAATGATTGGGTGAAACAGCAAATCATAGATATAACTTCACCCAAGAAAAAGACAATAATGAGACATTATATCAAGATTTGTGGGATGCAGCCAAAGTGGTAATAAGGGGAAATTTTATATTTCTAGAAGCCTACTTGCATAAAATAGAGAAAGAGAAGATCAATAAATTGGGCTTGCAACTAAAAAAGCTAGAAAAGGAACAAATTAAAAACCCCTAGTCAAACACAACACTTGAAATTCTAAAAATAAAAGGAGAGATTAATAAAATTGAAAGTTAAAAAAAAAACCTATTGAATTAATAAATAAAACTGAGTTGGTTTTATGAAAAAACCCAACAAAATAGATAAATCCTTAGTAAATTTGAAAATCAAATTGTTAGTCTCAAAAATGAAAAGGGAGAATTTGCCACAAATGAAGAAGAAATTAGAGCAATAATTAGAAGTTACTTTGCCCAATTTTATGCCAATAAATTCTATAAATGAAATGGAAGAATACCTTCAAAAATCTAGCTTGCCCAGATTAACAAAGGAAGAAGTAAATTGGTTAAACAGTCCCATTTTAGAAAAAGAAATAAAACAGGCTATTAAACAACTCCATAAGAAAAAATCCCCAGGACCAGATGGATTTACATGTGAATTCTACCAAACATTTAAAGAACAATCAACTCCAATGCTATATAAACTACTTGAAAAAATAGGGATTGAAGGAGTCCTACCAAATTTCTTTTATGACACAGACATGGTAGTGATTCCTAAACCAGGTAGGGTGAAAACAGAGAAAGAAAATTAGAGACCAAACTCCCTAATGAATATTGATGCAAAAATCTTAAATAAAATATTAGCAAAACGATTACAGAAAATCATCCCTAGGATAATACACCATAACCAAGTAGGACTTATATCAGGAATGCAGAGCTGGTTCAATATTAGGAAAACTATTAGCATAATTGACTATATCAATAACCACAACAAAAAAAAATGATCATCTCAATAGATGCAGAAAAAGCATTTGATAAAAATCTAACATCCATTCCTAATGAAAACACTTGAGAGTATAGGAATAAATGGACTTTTCCTTAAAATAGTCAGGAGCATCTATTTAAAATCATCAGTAAGCATCATAGATATTGGGGATACACTGGAACCATTCCCAATAAGATCAAGAATGAAACAAGGTTGCCCACTATCACCATTGCTATTCAATATTGTATTAGAAATGTTAGCTTTGGCAATAAGAGTTGAGAAAGAGATTAAAGGAATTAGAGTAGGTAATGAGGAAACCAAATTATCACTCTTTGCAGATGATATGATGGTATATTTAGAGAACCCCAGAGATTCTACTAAAAAGCTATTAGAAATAATCCAGAACTTTAGCAAAGTTGCAGGATACAAAATAAATCCACATAAATCCTCAGCATTTTTACACATCACCAAAAAAATCCAACAACAAGAGATACAAAGAGAAATTCCATTCAAAATAACTGTTGATAGCATAAAATATTTGGGAATCTATCTGCCAAGGGAAAGTCAGGAACGATATGAGCAAAACTACAAAACACTTTCCACACAAATAAAGTCAGATTTAAACAATTGGAAAAGCATTAAGTGCTCTTGGATAGGCCAAGTGAATATAATAAAGATGACAACACTACCTAAACTAATCTATTTATTTAGTGCTATGCCAATTACACTCCCAAGAAACTATTTTAATGACCTAAAAAAATAACAAAATTCATATGGAAGAACAAAAGATCAAAAATTTCAAGGGAACTAATAAAAAAAAAAATCAAATGAAGGTGGCCTAGCTGTATCTGATCTAAAATTATATTATAAAGCAGTGGTCACCAAAACCATTTGGTATTGGCTAAGAAATAGATTAGTTGATCAATGGAATAGGTTAGGTTCACAGGACAAAATAGTCAATAATTATAGCAATCTAGTGTTTGACAAACCCAAAAACCCCAACTTTTGGGATAAGAATTCAGTATTTGACAAAAACTGCTGGGAAAACTGGAAATTATTATGGCAGAAACTAGGCATGGCCCCCATACTTAACACCATACAACAAGATAAGATCAAAATGGGTTCATAATTTAGACATAAAGAACAAGATTATAAATAAATTAGAAGAACATAGGATAGTTTACCTCTCAGACTTGTGGAGGAGGAAGAAATTTGTGACCAAAGAAGAACTAGAGATCAATAATGATCACAAAATAGAAAATTTTGATTATATCAAATTAAAAAGCTTTTATGCAATTAAAACTAAAGCAAACAAGATTAGAAGGGAAGCAATAAACTGGAAAACATTTTTACAGCTAAAGGTTCTGATAAAGGCCTCATTTCCAAAATATATAGAGAATTGACTCTAATTTATAAGAAATCAAGTCATTCTCCAATTGATAAATGGTCAAAGGATATGAATAGATAATTTTCAGATGATGAAATTGAAACTATTTCTATTCATATGGAAGGATATTCCAAATCAGTATTGATCAGAGAAATGCAAATTAAGATAACTCTTAGATACCACTATACACTTGTAAGATTGGCTAAGATGACAGGAAAAGATAGTGATGAATGTTGGCGGGGATGTGGGAAAACTGGGACACTGATGTTGTTAGTGGAATTGTGAATGGATCCAGCCATTCTGGAGAGCAATTTGTAATTATGCTCAAAAAGTTATCAAACTGTCCATATCCTTTGGTCTAGCAGTGTTACTACTGAGCTTATATCACAAAGAGATATTAAAGAAGGCAAAGGGATCTGTATGTGCCACAATGTTTGTGGCAGCCTTTTTTGTAGTGTCTAGAAACTGGAAATTGAAAAGATGCCCATCAATTGGAGAATGATTGGGTAAATTGTGGAATATGAATGTTATGGAATATTATTGTTCTGTAAGAAATGACCAGCAGGATGAATACAGAGAGGCTTGGAAAGACTTATATGAACTGATGCTGAGTGAAATGAGCAGAACCAGGAGATCATTATATACTTCAACAACAATACTGTATGAGGATGTATTCTGATGGAAGTGAATTTCTTCGACAAAGAGAAGATTCAATTCAGTTCCAATTGATCAATGATGGACAGAATCAGCTACACCTAGAGAAGGAACACTAAGAAATGAATGTGGACTACTGGCATTTTTTTTTCTTCCCAGGTTATTTTTACCTTATGAATCCAATTTTTCTTGTGCAACAAGAGAACTGTTCAGTTCTGCACACATATATTTTATCTAAGATATACTTTAACATGTTTAACAAGTATGAGACTGCCTGCCATCTAGGGGAGGGGGTGGAGAGAGGGAAGGGATAAGTTGGAATAGAAGTGAGAGCAAGGGATAATGTTGTAAAAATTACCCATGCATATGTTTTGTGAATAAAAAGCTATAATAAAAGAAAAATCTAATAGGTGATAAAAAAGAGATAGGTCCCTAAAACTGTGTCTTCATTTTAAAGATGGGGGAACTAGCAGAGAGCAATCAAGTAAATAACTACTAATCACACACCTATTAAGTGTCATAAGTTATATTTGAGCCTAGGTCTTTCAAATTCTGGGACAGCTTGGTCATGAAATAGAAGGTGAAGCTGGGAATCAGAAACACTCATCTTTCTGAGTTCAAATCTGATCTCTCAGACACTCATTAACTTGTGGCAAATCATTTAACCCTATTTGCCTCAGTTTCTTCATCGTTAAAAATGAGTTAGAAAAAGGAATGGGAAACTGCTTTAATATCTTTGTCTAGAAAACCCCAAATGGGGTCAGAGAGTCAGACAAAACTGAAAAATGACTGAATTACAACTATTTAAAAACTGATCCCAGCATTCTCTCTACTTATTGTACCATGCTAGTTGTGTGTGTGTCTATTTGTCACCATACCAAGGTGAATATGGAATATTGTGAATCTATCTTGCTGTGAGCATTCATTTTGCTTCTAAATAGTAAATGGGTTCCTTCTGGGACATCCTTGGACTATGGAAAGTCTTCAGTTCTCTGCTTCTCTCTACCCACCACCACTTTCCTGGCTCCTGAAAAATAAATTTTGGAGAGAATCCTTGAACAAACCATTAATGCTTGGCTCTTAGCATCCTGGTTTCTATTAGAGTGAAAAAGGGATCATGTTACAGGTTTGGTAGCATAAATCTTGACCTTAAGGGAAGTTTTATGTATCTATCTTCTGTGTGAGCCTGCCTGTCGATCAGTAAAGGCCTCCTATTGTGAAGCATAATCCAAGAAATCTGATGGCAAGAAAGCATCTGTGGATTTCACATCAGTATTTTCCAGGAGTTTTCTGCAGTCTTTGTACCTCCTTTGATCTACATGCTCTACTCACATGTCATGCAATCCCATGCGCTTAAATGGTTTATACACAAGTAACTGGGAATTACTAAGGATTAGACAATTCTTTCAAAAACAATTTATTTCTCTTTAATATATATTGCTTTTTGAATCATATTGGGAGAGAAAAATCAGAACAAAATGGAAAAACAATGGGGGGGGGAGGGGAACAGAAAAAAGAAGTAAACATAGCATGTGTTGATTTGCATTAAATTTCCATAGTTCTTTTTCTGGATGCAGATGACATTTTCTTTTGCCTTGGATTACTGAGAAGAACCAACCCTTTCATAGTTATCATTGCACATTCTTGCTATTATTATACACAATATATTCCTGTTTCTGCTTATTTCACTTAGCATCAGTTCATGCAAATCTTTCCAGATCTTTCTAAAATCAGCTTTTTCATCATTTTTTTACAGAACAATAATATTCCATTACTTGTTCAACCATTCCCCAATTGACAGGCATCTATTCACTTTACAATTCTTTACCACCAGAAAAAAGAACTGGTGGTATATTTTTGTGCTTGTGGTTCCTTTTCCCTCTTTTATGATTTTCTTGTGATACAGACTCAGTAATGGCACAGCTGGGTCAAAGGGTATGCACAGTTTTATAGCCCTTTGGGCATAATTTCAAATGATTTTCTACTATAGTTGGATTATTTCACAACTCCACCAACAATGCAGTAGTGTCCCAGTTTTCCCACATTCCCTCCAACATTCCTCTTCTGTTAATCTGGACAAATTACTTTTTTGTAAATATTCATTCATATTGGTTAGATTGTCAGATATGTTGCCATACAGTTGGGCAAAATAGCTCCTAATTATTGTTTAATTTATTTTTTATTCATTTCATCTTTTCTTTCACATTCCCACAAATTGGGGATCTTGTCTTTTTTTAAGGACCTTCACAGATAAGGAAATCCCTTTCTCTCAAGGAAGATTAATTCTATTGGGCAGTTCTTGTTAGCATGTTTTTTCCTAACTTAAAATCTAAATGGAATCTCATTCTACTCTCTGTGACTTTGGACAAGTCAATTAATCTCTTCCTCAATCTCCTCATCTGTAAAATGAGGGTAATAATAACACCTATCTCCTGGGGCTGTTGTGAAGATCAAATGAGATTATAATTGTAAAGAATCTAGGATGCTGCTGGACAGTAAATGCTATATAAATGTTAGCCTTTGTTATTATTATAATCAAGTCTCATCTATTTTCCAAATAACAGTTATTTCAAAATCATATGTTTTTATGGGCCGTGAATTTTTCATAATCTAATCCTATCCATTCACTGGAGACCAGCTAGGAGCAAAGTTCTTATTTCTTTTTCAGAAATTTTGTTACACAAACCATGTAAGTTTGAATATGGGATGCCAAAGGTCAAGGAAGGACTCAGTGTAGCCATACAAAGTGAGTTTTGTCCAGGCTCCCAATTAGTCCATGCACTATCACAGCCAGCTTGCAGGGAACTGACCTGATATGGAGTCCAACTTCCATTCTCCATACTAAGCAGGTTGTGAGGGGAAAAAATGCAAGAAGACCTAGGTGTTATGTTTATTCAATTTCCACATGACCCAGCACTAATAGGCATAGCTAACAGTTCAAACCACAGTTGGAATATGAAAAGATTTTAAAAGGCCAGAATGATGGGCAAAAATCTAATAGTGTGAAATTTAATGAGAGTAAATGCAAAGTCTTGTACTTGTATTAAAAAGGATTAAAAATTCAAATGCAGGGTAGCAAAAACATGGCTAGATAATAATTTAGGAGAACAAGCTCTAGGATTGTTGGGAAATTGCATGCTCGTTGTGAATCAATAGAATTATATACCAACCCCAACCCTCCCTAAAAAACTCATCTCCACCAGAACCAGTACTTTGAGTTTAAGGTACATTAAGAAAAGAATCATATATGGAATGAAGGATATAGTGATCCTTCTGTTCTGTACTAGTTGGACAACAACTACTATGTTTGATGTTGGGGCCCATCTTTTAAAGGTCACTAGATCCTGTAGTCAGGAACATATGAGTTTAAATCACATCTCAGAAATACTGACTGTGTGATCCTCATGAAGTTATTTATCCTTTTAAGCCTAACTTTCCTTACCTGTAAAATCGGAGTAATAATAGCACCTCACTCCAGGGTTGTCAAGATATTAAAAATTAGTCAATATTTTTAAAGCACTTTGTAAGCTTTACAATACTATACAAGTACTAATTATTTTTTTAAAAATAATTGTGTTTATATATGTACACATATACATAGACACATATGTATGTATGTCTATACATACTCAGGAATTCTTTTTATCTTTTGTCTTTGTGTTCCCTAATACCTAGCATACTCCCCGACATTGATTTAATAAATGTCATTATTGATTGATTTTGCTTCTACTTTGTAATTCTTCATTGGCAATAATTTTATCAATTATGTCCCTCTCTATTTCCCTTTGGGTTAATCACAACTTTAAGCAACCATGGTATTCCCTGATTTGTAGTATAGCACTAGAAGGTAATGATGTTAGGGGGAAAAAAATGGGTCTTCTTATCTCCTGGAGAAGTTCTTGGTTTCTTAATAGCACTAGACATTTTCTCAAAGTCATTCCAGCTTGTTCTCTTCTTCCTGTTCAATTTTGTGTCCCTTTCATCATCCATATGCAGCATCTAACTAGTTCAGATATGTTGATAGACTGTTTCTATAGTTTGTCCATCCCGATGCATCTTCAAGTTTTGTTATAGGCATTCATCATTCACTCTATTTTTTGGGAGAAGTCTGGCTTAACTTTTTTCCTATGTAGATAGGCCAAATTTTTTGAGGGTCTATGGGCTTGTGAATCTGAAGGCCATCCACACAGTATTGTTGGGAAGAGGGGAATCTGATGCTTCTAACCACCAGTAAGGGATCCTTTCTCTATTTGGCCCCATGTTGGATCTCCTCTACAATCTTAAGCAAACATATATCACCCTGTTCCATAAAACAGTTATTCAATCAAAAAGCTTTTATTAGCAACTATGTACCTGCTACCATGAGAAGTTTTAGAGATACAAAACAGCAATGAAATAATCCCTGATGCCTTTTGATATTAATAATTAAAGGATCATTAAAGAAAAGTTATCTTACCACTACACACCTCTCAGATTGGTTAAGATGGCAGGAAAAGATAATGATGAATGTTGGAGGGGATGTGGGAAAACTGGGACAATGATACATTGTTGGTGGAGTTGTGAACAGATCCAACCATTCTGGAGAACAATTTGGAACTATGGTCAAAAAGTTATCAGCTTTGCATACCCTTTGACCCAGCAGTGTTTCTAAAGGGCTTATATCTCAAAGGGATCTTAAAGGAGGGAAAAGGACCCACATGTGCAAATATGTTTGTGGCAGGCCTTTTTGTAGTGGCCAGAAACTGGAAACTGAATGGATGCCCATCAATTGGAGAATGGCTGAATAAATTATGGCATATGAATGTTATGGAATATAATTGTTCTGTAAGAAATGACCAACAGAATGATTTCAGAGAGGCCTGGAAAGACTTACATTGACTGATGCTAAATGAAATCATTATACATGGCAACAATAAGACTATGCGATGATCAGTTCTGATTGACGTGGCTCTCTTCAACAATTAGATGATTCAAACCAGTTCCAATTGTTCAGTGATGAATAGAGACATCTATACCTAGAAAGAGGATTGTGGGAACTGAGTATGGACCACAATATAGCATTCTTACTCTTTCTGTTGTTTGCTTGCATTTTTCTTTTCTTTCTCAGGTTTTTTTTTTTTTTCCTTCTTGATCTGATTTTTCTTGTGCAGCAAGATAACTGTATAAATATGTATACATATATTGGGTTCAACATATATTTTAACATATTTAACATATGTTGGACTATCTGCCATCTGGGGTGGGGGGGGGAGGAGGGGAAAATTTGGAACAGAAAGTTTTGCAAGTGTCAATGTTGACAAATTCCCCATGCATATGTTTTGTAAATAAAAAGCTATAATACATTTCAAAAAAAAAAAAAGACTAGAAAACAAATTCAGGACAATCAATACTTCTTGTCATAAAAAAGAAAGAAAGGTTATCTCTCTCATTACATTATATTAAAATATATTATATTACTTCATATTACAGTAAAACTAGTTTATCTGATTTTGACATACTTGAGAAAAACCTTATTAGAGATTGCTTTTTGAATAACTAAATCAAATCCCTTTTTAAAAAATAAAGTGAACAAATAAGTATCATAGCATCTTCAATTTTCTGCTCTTTTTAGTTACCTCAGTATCAAGGAAAAACTTCCTAGCAATTAGACCTGTCCAAAAGTGGAAGGAGCTGATTCAGGAGATAGTTTTCCATCATTGAAGGTCTTAAATCAGAAGCTAGATGACTATTTCTTAAGTCAGGATCATTATAGAGAAAATTTTTTGATTTTTAAAATTTTATTAAAGCTTTTTATTTTCAAAACATATGCATGGGATGAATACAGAGAGGATTGGCGAGACTTACATGAACTGATGCTAAGTGAAATGAGCAGAACCAGGAGATCATTATGTACCTCAACAACGATACTGTATAAGGATGTATTCTGATGGAAGTGGATTTCTTTGACAAAGAGATCTAACTCAGTTTCAATTGATCAAGAATGTACAGAGGCTACACCCAAAGAAAGAACACTGGGAAATGAATGTAAACTGCTTGCATTTTTGTTTTTCTTCCCGGGTTATTTGTACCTTCTGAATCCAATTCTCCCTGTGCAACAAGAGAACTATTCGGTTCTGTACACATATATTGTATCTAGGATATACTGTAACCTATTTAACATGTATAGGACTGTTTGCCATTTGGGGGAGGGGGTGGAGGGAGGGAGGGAAAAAATCGCAACAGAAGTGAGTGCAAGGGATAATGTTGTAAAAAATTACCCTGGCATGGGTTCTGTCAATAAAAAGTTATTAAAAAAAAAAATAAAGATTCAAAAAACAAAACAAAACAAAATATATGCATGGATAATTTTTTGACATTGACCCTTGCAAAACCTTATGTTCCAAAATTTTCCCCTTTACCCCCATTCCCTCCCCTAGATGGTAAATAATCCAATATATTTAAATATATGAATTCTCCTATACTATAATTATCATTCTGTATAAGAAAAATAAGATCAAAAAGGGAAAAAAATGAGAAGGAAAACAAAATGAAAGCAAATAACAAAAAAGAATGAAAATGTCATATTGTGACCCACACTCAATTCCCATTGAGAGTATTCTGTTTAGATATGGCTGAATTAACCAGATAACCTTTGAGGTGCCTTCTAGTTTTCTGATTTGGTGATTTTGAAAATATGCAGTTAAGAATCTCAGAGTTCTCCAGTGGCATTCATCTTCTTAAATCCTTCCCTTCCCCACTTCCCTATAATAACTTCCCATAAACGAGCTGACTTTGTCTTCTGTTTAAAGACTAAAAATCCAAATCTACAATCTATCTCCAACTTACCTTTTAAAGCCAACACTCTTCTCTCTAGTTTAACTAAGCCAATCATAAGGGAATGCTTCTTCGATTTGGCTGTGCTACAAGTGGCAAACTTACTAAGGCTCTGCTGGCACTTCTTCACCCCTACACCTTTGCTCACACCATTCACCCAATTTGGAATGCACTCACCCCTACTCTATGCTTATTAGTTTTACTATACTTCCTTTGTGGAGTTTTCTCTTACCAATCCACCCCTAACTAAATTCTAATAAGACTTAATGAACAACATTATAGAAGTGTTTTGCAATTTTCTTTTGATGGAGTCACGGGTAGGAGGGAGGGGAACCTGGGTTGATAATTGATTCTATAAACAAATGAACTAGAAAGAGCATACTCATTTATTCATTAAATCCAGTGGGAACATTTGACTTAACACAATGTTTCTTAAAGGGACACACTGCCAAAATGAAAAGAAACATTGGAGGAACATGACACCTTGTCTCATTTGGTTCACTCCCAGGGAAAGAAAATAAACAGCTTAGGTGTAGTCCTTATTAAACACATTTGTCCAGAAAACAGAATTAACTTTTAACTCTTGGCCATGTCAGATGTTTATTAGGGGTTGTGGGTGTAAAGTTTTATAAGTATCCCTTCATTAAAAATGCAGGGGGTCAAAATCTTTATATTTAGAGTGCTTGAGGTTAGTGAAGAAACAAAGAAAGTCTTCCAAAATAGATTATTTCTTTTATAGATTCATTCTGGTTTACTTTTTGTGTAGCTAAAAATGTAGCTACATACTAATATTCAAGAACCCTTTGATCCTCTTTAGCAAGTATTTCAAAAATTTAATTTAATGCAACAAATATTATGGCTACTATTGTTCTGGCCCTAAAGATACAAAGACTAAAACAAATCAATCCCTTCCCTCAAAGAGTTTATATTCTCCTGGACAGGGGAGGGCAAGTTCATCAATATAATAATAGCTAATCTTTATAAATTGCTTTAAGATGACAAAAAATTGAAAAATGTACATTTCCCCCTTATAATAATACTAGGAAGTAGGTGCCATTATTATCCCCCTCACATATGAGGAAACTAACTAGACAGACTTGTGGGGATCACACAATTAGGAAGTAGAAGTGGGTGAATTGAATTAGAACTTGAACCCAGAAGGGAAGGAGGAATAAATCTTGCTTGACTGAGCCAATTGGCCACTCTTCATAAAATGGAAATTTTTGGTGAAAAAGATCAGTCAGAAGAAGGAACTGGGTGGGAAGACCGAAGTTTTAAGGTAGGAAGCCTGCTGTGGTATGGTGGCTTGAGAAACCTTTTTTACAAATATCTCATTTTATCCTTATAATTGCTATTATTATCTATTTTACATATGAGGAAACTGAGACAAGCAGCCTTGCCCAGAGTCATACAACTAGAAAGTATCTAAGGTTGAATTTGAACTTAAGTCTTCCTGATTCCAAATCCAAATCCAGAAGAAATAAATATAGTTAAGGGAATGAATTAGTAATAGAATATTCTAGTGAACCTGGGTGGGCATGTGTGGGGGGTGGGAGGGATACACCGACATGTAACAATAACAGCTAGAATTTAAATTTACAATTTTAAGGTGCAAAAAGTTCTACTATTTATATTATCTCAAGTTATGTTTACAGCAATAGTGGGAGGGAGGTGCTCTTTTTACTCCCCATTTTATGCACAGGGAAACTAAGGGAAACAGGTTAAGTGAGCTTTCCAATTATACAATAAGGCAAGATTTGAACACAGGTTTTCTAGATTCTGTGTCTAACATTTTATTTACTACACCACCCAGATGAGTATGTGAAAAATAATTTCAGTAGAATGATCCTGCTAACAGCCATGGATTAGAAAAACTCAGGCATAAGAAATATTGCAATAGAATTTCTTCCTTACTTGTAATTGGTGTACAACATGATGATGAACTCGGCAAACAGAAAGTATGAAGGCTTCTTCATTTGTCTTCCTTGGCAGCTTTCTCCCTTCTTGATGTCTCTCCATTTGTGAAAAACATTTTTTTTGCCCTTTAATAACTGTGAATATTTAACAGGAACCCATCCACTGTGAAGAGTCAAGTAGTAATCATAGAATCTTCTAGTTTGGAAGAGCCCTGAGATTAATTATGTTGTTGATCTCCCATTTTATAGTTGAGGATAAGAGACCAAGACACTGGAAGTCACTTGCACAAGATTATAAAGCTAGTAAGTGACATAGGTGGGGATGAACCTCAATTCTGGCATCCAAGGTATGCTTCTCTACTAGCACAGAACACTTCGAACTCTTTCTTTTTAACACAATCAAATCTACAGATGAATGGAAGAATCAAGGCAAGACAACTCTTTGTGGCCATTTTCAGTTTATATCACTTTGATGCTGCAATGTTAGCAGAACACCTCTTAAATCAATGGCCTAAGCCATCACTGAAGACAAAAAAACACAAGGTCACAAAACAAAACAAAATGTCCTTTCTGTACCACTGTGCTCAGGAGATTTTTTCAAAGAGGCATCCTTGCAGCCCAGGAGAAGAAAAGGGCAGGACGCTAAGAGAATATCTGTTGTGGAGTGTTGGGTAAGATTTTCCACATGGGGATAAATTTGTCTGTCTTGAATGATTGTAGAATTATTGTGGCAATCAAATAAAAGAGTAGTTATTAGTGAATTGTAAATTATATATATATATACAAAGTTCTATCATATCAAAGGGAATATTTGAGATGAAGGCATGAAAGTCTGGCCTTCATTCCTACATTCATTTACCAAATTTTTCCAAAGCACCTACCATGTGCTAAACACTTGTGTCAAGGGTTATAACAACAACAACAAAAATAAAAGCCAAGTTTTACTTTTTTTTTTATATGAGTACACATTTAAAAGATTTGTGTAAATTGATGTGAGGTAAATTGCCCATTTTAAATGGAAAGTGCCAGTATTGTGTGTAAATTCCAAATTCCTCTTTTCCTTTTGGACTATCAAGCTGTGTGTTTTAATTAAACAGATCCCTTGCATCCACCCTCCCCTTCCCCCTTCCCCCCCCCCCATCCTTAATTACTATATGCCTCTAGCTGTCTGTAAAAAAAAAATACGTATGGGGATTTTTTAGGGGCTATTTTGTTTTAAAAAAAAGTTGTTTAAAAACTGTTTGATGATGACTTTTAAAATTTTCATTTAAAATATCAAATACTTTAAAAATATACTTCCACTCTGAGGTGACTGGTATTGAGTAAATAATTTTGTCAACCTAAGGGGAAATGTAGATGAGTAAATAATTTAAAATATGGAGTGAGAAAATGTGAATGGAAAAAGAAATCTAAAGAAATAAAACAGAATAACTGGTATTTTGTTGGGGGCAGAGTATAAATTCAACTAATGAGATCTTCCACATAAGGGACATCACAGCCTACAGGGACTCTGTGGGTCCACATCTAGACAAAACCATAGCTTATAAATTCTCATTAAGACGTTATCTTTACTAATTAGCCAGAGGACATAATTCAAAGCAAAGGCATTTAGTGATTTAGCAAAAAAAAAAAAAAAAAAGACAATAAAATATAAAGCTAGATTACACCTTTCCACAAATACACACATTAATTCTGGCAAGAATGAGGGAGCATATATGTAGAAACACACACATACATATTACAAGTTATACGCATGGTCAGCTACATGTATGGAGGCAGTAGCAAACATATCAAGATGATAAATGAATGGGGCCACTCATTTTTCCAGTATTGAAGGGCTGACCTCTTCCTACTTTTTAGTTCTTCTTATATCTTTCTTTCCTTCAGACACAATGTTGTCCTACATGAAATTTGATGCATACAACACTCCCATCTCCATACTCGTTGCCTTCTATCAGTCTAAGCTCCACACTTGGAGTTTTCTACTCCCTCATTTTCATTTCTGCATTACCTTGACTTCTTTCAAGATTCACTGCAAATCCCACCTTCTACAGAAGGTCCTTTCCATTTCCTTTAATAAGAGCTTCCCTTCTTAGATTATCTTCTGATATATCTGATATATCTCTGATATCTCTGATATGGATTTAGTTGTTTTTGCCACTAAAAAGTAAGTTCCTTCATGGAAGTGTTGAGGTCTAGCTTTGGGGTACCTAAATGAAATTAGGGTTAAGGTCTAGTGGCAGGTTTGGGGTACAGATTCGACGCAAGGGGGTCTAGTAGCGGCGCGAGTTCCCAATAAAAGCATTTATTGGCCCAGAGAGCTAGATTGATAAAAGAGGTTTATTATTATATAAGCAAAGGTAAAGTATAGGCGAAGGTAGAGATAAGGAGGGCACTGGACAGAGGGTCCAGTGGACAGAGGGTCCTCACATGGTAGCCATGTTTGGAATCTCTGTAAAGAGGGGTTCCCAGCGTGGCCTTTTTATAATAGGAGACTTAGCTCGAGGGGCTTTCGGGTGTAGCCCCAAAGTTGGCTCATATCCGGGTGGGGCTGGGAACAGGCCAGATCTTCTATTGGAATTCAAAAGGACCAGGATGTGTGAGTTAAAGAGCAATTTACATTATTAACTAGGAGAGGGTGGGAATCTAGAAAGCAAGCTTTCCCGCATCATTCCCCCCTCAAGCAGTTGGAACTTAAATTCATTTAAGGAAAAAGAAATAGGGCAAAGTCTCTTATTGAGACAGAATTGAAGATTTTCTCCTTCCAGGAATTTCCAAGTTCAGGAGTCCCCTCTTCATCCCCCCCTCAAGCAGTCACCTCCAAAGGCATGTGGGAAAAGGGGCGCCGATCTCCTCTTAACTGCTTCGAGCTGGCAAGGGTCGTAGAGATTTGGGGGTTCATGCCAGGAGGTGAGGCATGAGGTGTGGGGTTTGGGGATGACAGCAGTGCATCTAAGGGGTGTGTGTCCCGGTTAGTCATTCCCAGTCAGTTGTCCCATGTTCTCCAGGCTGAAGGGCGGTTGAGAGTCCAAAGGTTGAAGCCCAGATCTCAGGAGCAGGTTAAAACCGGGGTGTCATCCATGGTGGAGATGGAGACAGCAGGAGATGCATCAGGTCCCTTCTGTGGGCTGCCTGTAAAATGCTAATGGCCCATCTAACAAGGAGAAGTAGGAGAAAATGCTGGAAGCAAAAGATTATTTGTCTATAGTAAAAAGTGTTAAGTAGCCTCGAATTTAGCCCTTTCACTCTTAATTTCCAGGAAAGCTAATTTCTCCTGGTGTTGGTCCAGGGTGTAGACTGAGAAGTCAGGGGAAAACTGGAGGCCTATATATCTAATCAAGATAAGAATGCAATTTAAGCTCTTAGAAATCTTTTAACTGTGCTGCCTTTCTTTTTAAAAAGAGTTGGTTCCTCAATAAGCAAAGATCTTGAGCCTTTCCCCCACTTTCCCCACTCTTATGGGGGAGGGGTGGAAGGGGTCAGAGGGAATGCAAAGTATCTCAGCACTGCCAACCCAGCTTACGGGCCCCTGAGGTGTTGGGACTGTCCTGGGATAAAAAGGGAAACAGGGCCAGACCCCAATTCCCTACGGGGAACAGGACTCCGGGGACAATTCAGCCCCTGGGGTGTGACGCAGTTTCTCCATTGTTCCTCCTGCTCGAACTCAGGACAGAGACTAGGGTCTCCTCGGACAGTTTCCAGGGCACCTTCGGGCCTAAGTCTGGGAGAGATTTGTATTAAACGGCGCTTCTGCTCCAAATGTTTTTTCAGGAGGCAGAAGTTGCCCTGAGAAAAGAGCTCAGTGTCTCAGGTTAGAGTTAAAGGGAAACCAACAGCTGTTAGCAGCAGAGTGGAAGAAACATTGAGGTTTGGACCCCGAAAAAGTTGAGGTGGTGGGAGGGTCCTAGGTTTCACTAGACTGAGTCTTTCAGCTTTTAAAGAGACAAGAGAGCTGGGTGTGTTTTGGCTCACCGCTTTTGCCTGAGGGCACAAATAAGTGTTAATCAGTCCCAGGATTATAAAGAAAAAAAAAAAAAAACTTTAAGGATGGACTTGTCCAGAGAGATTGGGAATTCAGCTAATCTATTCAGAGTTCAGGTGTTGAGAATGAGGCATTTTTCTCAAGCCCAGTGTTTGTCTCTGCATTAAGAGACAGCTTAAAATCTCCATAGGGATGGGGTGTGGACAGGTAAAAACTTTTATTCTTCCAAATCCTTGCAGCCTCCCTCGTATCTCTTAGAGATAGAGCCGACAAAAGAAGGCCTTTTGTCAATCCGCAGCAATTCTTAAAGAATTGTGCCAGAGCTTAGAGCTCCCAACAACGACCCAAGCCCGACCGGAGGGCTTTGGGTGTCCACTGCAAGATAAGGAAGGAGAAAAAGTCTTTTACCTTGTCCAGAATTAAGAAAGCTAATTCATGGCAAAACCCAAAAACTTTCCCATTCTATAACGTAACCTTCCTAGACGTCTCTAGAAGGTGTCACAAAGGGCCCTCCCAGAGGACCGTTTGCCAAAAAAAAAAACAGGATTTCGACCTCACAGCGTCCTATGAGCGACAAATCCCCCCAAGACTGCCAAGAGTCTCCCCGAGAGCTCAAATTAGCCCGGGCATTTGAGCCGCCCCCGTTATAGAAGCTTGACATGGTGGGTTTGCCTCAGTGGAAACCTCCTAAGAGGGCCACCAACATTGAGGGCAAGGTAGCAAAGGAGAGATGTGGTAGGGGTGGGCGTGTTCTCCTTTCAACAGCTCCTCTCTTAACACTAGACAGTCTGCATATTCTATAGTCCTGGGCTCCTCCAGCAGCAAGTCAGGGGCCTAGCCCTGCTTTCCATCAACACACAGTGTAAAAGGCTATAGGCCCAAGCCTAATCAGGGCCATGAGATTCCCAGATTTCTCAAAAGGCAAGGTGGGAGGTGGCCCCAAGTACCTGGGCGAAGTAAACCTTAAAGAAACTCTAGCCCCAGGAAGTAAAAAAGCTTAGCAGCAACCATAGTGTGGCCACAAATTACAATAGCTACTTAAGGCAGTTTTACTTCTGGTCTATGCAGTCACACCTGAACTCAAAACTCCCAGCAAATATTAGCTACAGTCCCAAAGGATTTTATCTTCTATAGCAATTATCATTAATCAAGGACTTCAGATGAATCTAGTTCAAGAATCACAGTAAAGGGTTTACAGCTTATACAACTATCTTTCTTATCATTACACAGATCTTGAAGTTCACAAGTAACTGAACCAAATTTCATATAACTTATAATTGCCCAACAGAGATGACAAATTCTAAGGCATAACTCAGTTACAAATTACCCAATACCTCTAGAAAACACACCATCTAAGTAGGAAGGTAAACTATCCCATCTTAGTCCCTCAGCATCTCAAAGAATGAGGGAGGGAAAACAGGGAACAAGTCTAGAGAACATGAGAAAAGCACACGGGAAAGACAGACTTCTTTCCTAAAGGTATTCACCGAATTCTTAAATGGCTTCAGTTTCTCCCATTAACTCATTTCTTGCTGCAGTCAAGGAATGAGGGGAGAAAAGAAATAAAAAGCCATCTTCCAAAGAATTTAATTTGCCTTGACCTGAAATTTCATTCCCAGCCATCATTCCAAAGGTCTTTCTTGAAGCTGCAACCTGGCCAGGGTTGGAGCCCAGAAACAAACCTTTAATTGTTGGCAGGGACATAGAACGCCAATCCAGAAAAGAATAGAACCAAGTGTGCTAAGAGCAAAAGGTCTTAGGACTAAGAAAATTAGAAGCAAAAGAGTTCCCACCTGTAGGGTTAGGTAGGAAAGTGTGAGACAAACAGACCTAGCCTGGTTTACCGAGGTTATCTCTCCACAAGCAGCTAAGAAATGGTTTTAAGTAGTGCCCTGAGGCTAAGAAAAAAACCGAGAGCAGTTTAAAATCCCGTCTTTGTAGACAGCCTTGTGAGCATGCGAAAGCGTAATTCTGAGGCTTCTACAGACGCAGGATGACCAAATCAGGGAACTGAGTCCCGTTTAAAATGTATGGGACGAGCACACTTCCTGAGGGCTGGAAGCTGTGGCTTTAAGAGCCAGGTAAAGGTCTGGAAGGGGCGCGGCTCACTTGTCCAAATTGCTAGCAAACTTCTATTTTAAAAGTTGGTGACAACCTTTCCGGAGATTTGAGAAGATTTAGATTGAGTCCCCAATCTCCCCACTGTACAGTAACCCCAAGGAGGGGACAGGATAGGAGCATTTAAACGGCAGGTTGCCAAGCCACATGGGAGAGGTCCGAACCAGGCCTCAAGTTCTACACTCCCCACTCCATGGAAGAAGGGGAGGAAAGGCCAGAGCGAGGGTGGGGGAGGAAGAGATGCCATCTTACCCAGCACAATGCGTCTTGAATGGCGAGGGCTCCTCTGGCGATTCCAGGCTGGAACTTGAAGGCGGGGCAGCTCATCTAAGCCCCCAAATCTTGCTGGAGAGCAAAACCTGAAGGGAAGACCGTTTACCCCTGTCCAGGGAGTAGCTGCCGTGGGCAGAGACATTCTCTAAACTCACCCCAATTTACCCCCTTTCTCCTCGTGGCTACAGCCTGACCATTAGAGACTCCATTGCTCTTAACAGTGGAGTGGGAGAAGGGCTCAAACACAGCTCCTCTTACGATTCTCCGGCTATCTCCCCAGAACAGAGCAAAGAGAGCGCTGGCCTGGGACCTCCGAGAAGGGTGGGGTCCCCAGAACAGCCACATGACCACTCTTTGGTCTGGGGTGGTGTTAAAGAGACACTTCCTCTCGTGTCTCAACAGGTCCTGCTGGAGAGCTGGACTATCTGGTGACGGAAAAAAAAGATTAGAAATGCATTGAGATGCAAAGGAAGGGCCTTTCTCTCTCCAGAGGGAGTTTCTTCAAACAAAGCATCAGCTCCAGGAAAGACTTTAGAGGCAGGGGAGTGTCTAGATCAAAGACGCCTTTTCACCTGAAATGGAAGTAGAGTGAGACGGAACACAGATATTCTCCCCACTACCTTTAGAGATAGAGTGAGACCAAAGAAAGAACGCAGATTCTTCCCGGAAGAATACTGACTGAACATCTCAAAACCCAGATTGGTTCCGAGTGCCCCGAAAATGTTGGGGTCCAGTTTGATCGCCAAATTATCTAGCTTCCGGTGTTCGTTTCGTCAGGGAACCAAATGTTGAGGTCTAGCTTTGGGGTACCTAAATGAAAGTAGGGTTAAGGCCTAGTGGCAGGTTTGGGGTACAGATTCGACGCAAGGGGGTCTAGTAGCGGCGCGAGTTCCCAATAAAAGCATTTATTGGCCCAGAGAGCTAGATTGATAAAAGAGGTTTATTATTATATAAGCAAAGGTAAAGTATAGGCGAAGGTAGAGATAAGGAGGGCACTGGACAGAGGGTCCTCACATGGTAGCCATGTTTGGAATCTCTGCAAAGAGGGGTTCCCAGCGTGGCCTTTTTATAAAAGGAGACTTAGCTCGAGGGGCTTTCGGGTGTAGCCCCAAAGTTGGCTCATATCCGGGTGGGGCTGGGAACAGGCCAGATCTTCTATTGGAATTCAAAAGGACCAGGATGTGTGAGTTAAAGAGCAATTTACATTATTAACTAGGAGAGGGTGGGAATCTAGAAAGCAAGCTTTCCCGCATCATTAGGGATTGTGTTTTTGACTGCCTTTTTATCCCAAGAACTTAAAATAGAGCCTAGAATACTGTAAACATTTAGTAAATGGGGACTGTACTTGGTGAAGTCATCAAATTGCTCTCACAGGGCTTGCTCCTGGCTAGTGTGTGATAAGATACGTCATTGCTTCAGTATTCTATCTTTGCTGGACCCAGATCTGTTGGCCCTGTTACCTTGGGGTAATTTGTCTTTTGAAATGAACATTCTGGAAAATTAGAGCTTTCTCTTAGAGAACTCACTAGGGTAAGCATTCTTTAGGCTTTCTGATATTAATCTCTAGTGGCTGGACCACATCTAATCAGCTTCCACTCTTGCGGGTACCCTCTGAAGAACAAATTGCTGAGACTCTTAGGGGTCAGGAATCTTCATTTTCTCAAATCAATCCCCTCCCTTCTACTATTCTGTAAAATGGGGTCAGCAATAATGCCTTCCTTTCAGGATTGTTTTGAGGATCAAAATGTATTGTATGTATAACCTTTTTCCAATCTTAAAGTGCTATGTAAATATCAGATGTTATTATCATTTAACACCTTCAGTATCCCGTGGCCCCTAAAAACACTGGAATTTCTTATTATTTAATGAATTATAGTATGATAGGATCTTATCAGGATGTATAATAGGATGTTAAAGGTCTCTATTTAGTTCAGTCATTACATATGAAAATGAAGAAGCTGAATATTTAATATCAAAGGTGATCAAAAGTCTTCTGAATATTCCTGATCACACTCAGGGGAATAAGATGCAACTAGAGGTAAATCTGAATGGAATTTGACATTTGATGATACAAAATTGAAGGGGATGCATTGGTTCAAATATTGACAAAAGTTTCCACCCAGTTATAGTAAGCCTAAGTGCACTGTCTTATAACTATGTATTCCAGTGTGTGTCTATATGTTTGTTTTCTTTAGAACATATTAATATGGATGTAAACTATATTCAGATGATAGTTATTTCATTATGATGAAGTTGCTTGGGAATTAAGCTTGAGGGTTCAATAGGCAGCTAGATGACTATAGCAGTACTAAAACTATATTATGAAGCATCAGTCATCAAAACCATTTGGTACTGGCTAAGAAAAAGAGTGGTAGATCAGTGGGATAGATTAGATATAGTAATCTAGTATTTGATAAAGCCCTAAACCCCAGCTTCTGAAATAAGAACTCACTATTTGACAAAAATTTCTGGGAAAACTGGAAAATAATATGTCAGAAACTCAGCATAGACCTATATCTCACACCTCATACCAAAAATAAGGTCAAAATGGGAACATGTTTGGGACACAAAGGATGATATCAAAAATAAATTAGGAGAATGAGGGATAATTTACCTATCAGCACTTTAGAGAAAGAAGGAATTTATGACCAAAAGAAGAACTAGAGAACAATATGAAAGGCAAAATGAAAAAAGTTTGATAACATTAAACTAAAAAATTTTTGCACAAACAAAACCAGCAGAAACAAGTTTAAAAGGGAAGTACAAAGCTGGGGAAAAAATCTTTACAGCCAGTTTCTGATAAAGGTCTCATTTCTAAAAATATATAAAGAAGTATCAAATTTATCAGAATACTAGTCATTCTCCAGGTGATAAATGGTCAAAGGATATGAACAATCAATTTTCAGATGAAGAAATTTAAACCATCTATTCATATTAAAAATGTTCTAAATCATTACTGATTAGAGAAATGCAAATTAAAATAATGCTTAGATACCACCTCACACCTCTCAGATTGGCTAAGATGACAGTAAAAGATAATAAATGTGGAAGGGATGTAGGAAAACTGGGACACTACTGCATTGTTGATGGAGTTGTAAAATGATCCAACCATTCTGGACAATAATTTGGAACTATGCCCAAAGGACTATAAAACTGCATATCCTTTGATCCAGCAGTGCCACTATTGGGTTTGTATCCCAGGGAAATCATAAAGGAAGGAAAAGAACTCATATGTG